>NW_028259141.1:2124559-2428067 GCF_977971745.1 Zootermopsis nevadensis | reverse complement strand
ATGGAAAAATGTTTCAAATTAAAATTGTAGATCAGAATGAATCTGTATTTTATGTCCTGTATCATTATTTTTGTTCAGTGAGCCATTTTTGAAAAGGGATATAGAATTTGACAAGATCATCATGAAAAACAGAAGTTACATCATGTGATACAGTCTTAAATTAATTTTTCCAGATATCTGGTTTTAATAATGACCGTCCTGTTATGCAGTTTATCGAAAGGATGCATTAAATGGTTAATATTAAAGATATTGAACTTAATTGCGAATGCGTTGCACATTCGTTTATGCACTCAGTTTTATATTTATTTATATTGACTTGTAGACTAGTTCCTTTGTTAGCCTGTAAACAGCCTATATATGATCCTTAATGACAATTATATTCCCACTCAAATTAACATATTTACCATTTCCAGTCTGTGTCATTTAACTTGGCTTATAGCAGAGGAAATAAAGTTAGTATGACATGCTTTTTGCATACCCTGATAAATGCTACGTCCCGCGCCGTAGTCGTGCGGTCTGAGGCATCATGCTTCGGACCGGCGATACGGAATGCGCGCTGGTTCGAGTGTTGGGGAAATAAATTTCTCATGGGATTTTCGACCAGTGTAAGGGACCGGTGCCATCCCAGCATCGTGAGGAAATTGGGGAGCTACGATAAGTAGCGTAATCCGGTCAGGAAAACTAGCAATGGCTGGGGGTTCGTCGTGCTGACCACACGTCATCCTATATCTGGTCGGATGATCGTTCACCTCTGCTTAGGCATGTGAACGTAAGGCCAGCATTCAAGCTAGTCGGCTCTCGCTCTCTTTAGCTGTTACGCCATGGATTATTATTATTATTATTATCATCTATTCACCACTTTATGCGGTATGTACTCCCATGTACCCGAGACAGACCTTGTCCTTAAGGTACATAGGGCAGCAGCTATTTCCGGGATCCATATTGTTTTTAGTAAGTGCCAGCTAGTACAATACATGTGACACCAAATTACTTCCTTCATTTCAACTCTTGTCCAAGCCACTCTCGTTTTTCTTGATTGATTTTCTTGTGAGTCTTGGGCTTGATGGCTGTGCGTGTCCATGGTTGGCCTGCGTTGAGTCGCCTCGTTGCCGTAACCAACCTCAGCCCTTGGAGTACCTAGGCGACCTGTACTCCAGATCTTTGCCTTTCCATTCTTTGGTAGTAGCTGCACGGGATAATTTATCGAGGTTTACTCCTCTAGATCCGCCGTGTTCTGTTATATAACAGGGTCACCTCTAGTCGGATGTGGCTCTTCACCACGCACGGACGGTCTTGAGCAAGGAGAGGCTCTTGGATGCCTAGCATCTTTATTGCGGTTCACTTACTCCTGGCTTGGTGAGGACCAGTGTCCAGCATAGTCAGACTATGATGGTGAAAGGTACTACCTCTCCCCATTACCTTAACACCTTATCATTATTATTTTATTATTATTATTATTATTATTATCATCATCATCATCATCCCATCTCTTCACAACTTTATGGGGTTTTTACTCCCATGTACCCGAGACAGACCTCGTCCCTAAGGTACATAGGGCAGCAGCTATTCCGAGATACATATTATTTTTAGCAAGTGCCACATGTATTATATTATTTTATTTTATGACAGCGTCTTTCGGATGATGTTTGAAGTACCCAACATGGCGGTCTTCTGCAGTTTTATTATTATTATTGATAGGTGCTACTGACCAAAATAACTTTCCTCACTGAAATATATAGTGTATGTACCACAGATATGTAGCTATGGGACAACAATATACCAGTCAAGAAGCATTTTGTGAATTGGGGATATATTAACAAACTAACTAGATAGCTGACCGAACCCGAAGGTTCATCACCGGATTAACCAAAGCCTTCCACTGGACCCTGTCCTGGGCGAACCAAATCCAGTCTCTTTCAACTTCTAAACTCCTCATCTACATCTATGTCTCCCCAGCGGTCTCTTCCCCTCAGGGTTCCCAATATTAATCTGGACCAAAATCACTACTATTGAGAGCAGATGCTAAATAAAGTGATGCAGACAACATCGGATTTCAGACCATTCATTTCCAGCCCCGCGTGATTCTCCTGAACTCTCTTGATGGCAAAGTACTTTACATAGAAAATATAAATATCTGTGCCAAAGATAAGAATTTGAAAGTGAGAACTTACCTCACAATGAACATTGCATCGGCATTTGAATTATAGACAATTAAGTCAAGGAAAATGGCACTTGTTCTTCCTGTAATCCAATCATTATTCTTCAAGTTTTGCAATTTCTCAATGGCTTCGCTACGGTTGAGTGACAGATCTTCATAATACCCTCCGCCTCCATACGTTAACCATCTTCCTTGATTACTGAAATCACCCAGTACTTCTGCACTGGAATAAGTCCACCTGTAGTCAGAAACAGTAAATTAGTCTGCAAACAGTCGCAGTGGCCGCGTGGTCTCAGTAGTGGTTATGTACATCTGCGTTTAGACGTTACTTAAGGAAGGAAGATTGGTTCATCCTAGCAAATGGATGAACCTCCAATTAGTATAAATTCTTCCATCTGATACATGCATATGAGGTGGTACACATTACAGCCACACACAAACACACACACACACACTGTAGTATTACTTTCTTGGAGAGGTCCTAAAATAAATCAGAAAACTATTTTGAAGTACATGGACAAAATGTATCTGCTAATAACAGTTCCAATTCCTCAAGCCCTTTTATAGAGGCGTCTGTGTGGTGTTTAAATATATCTTTCATATATTTTCCTATAAACATAAAGGAAATACTTTGATTTATATCAATAAAATATTCTGCTGAAATATTAATTGAAAACTTACGCTGTTCCATTTCCTGGCCCAAATGGTTTTGTATCTTCGTACCAACGTGAATATAATTCATAACATAATTCGATTGATCGATTTAATGATTGATTTACTACGCACGAATCATTTCTCACTCTCACCTGTAGACATCAAAGTTTCACTTGCATTCCAGTTACTCCAATACACACAAAAGTCCTATTCCTTAGTAACGGGACACCGATTGATTGGACATGCTGAATGATGAAACAGTTCATATGAACGTATCTTGTCTTTACTGAATTCATTATAAAGTTTTTATATTCACAATGAAAATATTCAGATTAACTTATGAATCATAAATCATGTATTATCAATAGATTGCTAACTTTATTTCACTGAAAATCTTATGTAACAAAGGAAAATGTACAAATCTGTCGTAGGCGTGTTAATCCAATCAGCTTATTATCTTGCAACACAAATGTTTGATGTGCATCGTTTCCGGATTTCCCGTAAATACTGTCGATCATTACAGTTTCTGCTAACTGAAAACAAAATTAGTTAATCACTTATAAACACAATGATCGTAAATTATATAACGACTGTACAGAGCAGTGCATTCTGAAACCATTATCTAAATATAAACTATCAGTCACTAACTCTTTATGATATATAATATTCTTAGAGCAGTTAATTTGCAGGTACTCAGATGATCTATGAGTTTTTAAAATAAATGTGTTGATGCTGAGAAAAACCTGCCTTCTTCCAGGACACATTTTAATACTGTTCTTTTATATATGCCAATGATTTCCAAGTGGGCTCTTTCCATGAGATTCTTCAATCAAAATTATGAACATGTTTCTTGAACATTATTTTTCCAATCCGTTTAGTATTACATGGTTTCCTCACGCAAAGAGTGTTGGGTGGTTAATAGTACAAATTTTCAGTCCCTGATAAAAGGTGATATTTATTTCATCTTGAATATAGACAGAAGTTGTGAATGTTTGCAATAATATGCCACAGACAGTCAACAAGGGGGTTACCTTCATGTGGTCTTTCCAAAACCTGAAGAATAAAATTTATAGAACAATTTCTCTGCACCAAGATAGAAAACGTATGATAAAAAATGGGAAAGTGTTGCTTCATTACTTTTGCATAATGCTGTCAGGGTGATTAAATCTAGAATATTGAGATTGGCAGGCCATATAAAAATTATGCAGACAGATGGAATTCGTACAAAATTTTATTTCGAAGATTTCACAGAAAGAAGCCAGTTGGAAGCATCAGGTCGGATTTATTTGTATGGACACTGACTTGAAAGTTATTTTAATTAACCTTCTGGTGCCACAATAGAAAATTTCTCGTACAGTTGGATAACTTTTTTATAGTAATAATGTCGACTGCTTAATCACTTAATTAGAATATGAGTTTCTTAAATCACTTCATTATCTCTACATAACAGCATTTATGTATGTCTCAATCGCATATTTATCTTAAATTCATACCTTCCAGAACTGAGTTATGCTTGATATGTTAAAGAAGTTTCTTTCTTTAACACCATCTTGAAAATTAGTGTTCGCAATGGAATCACAAACATGGTTTTTGCACCAAAAACCTATGTTGGGTGAATTCCCCAATATTCCTGAAAAAATTAAGTGATATTTTCTATATCTTTAAACAATTCCAGTGGGTAGAACTTAGATCACAGGAGAAGACAAAGAAATTAAGATAATCCTGTTATTTAAAAAATTACAGACTTTTATCTGAGTGTAAATGAAATTTTAACTTTTTCACTTTTTCAGTTGAAATACATGCACTGAATCATTTTCATAATTCAGGGTTGTGGCATGACCAAATGTTTACCAGGAAATCACATTTCTGAAAGAAGGCTTATAGAAACTGGTGTAAAATACGGAAATCGTGAAGATCTGTAACTTTCCTTTGGGAAATTATTTGACTTACGTATTTAATAGAACAGAAAACATTGTGTTCTCCATAGATTTAACATCTGAACTATTAATTAGCTTTATCAACATTGGAATTTATGATTATGCAACATGAAATATTCGTATCATTGTTTAGCTAAACAAGCACTGATATGTATCTTGATTAAATGAATGTCAAGATGAGTGAACATTCCAATTCATAGAAAATTTGTTTGAATGTGTATATATTTCAGTATTTGATCCCAGGTGAGAAGGTGGCGTTGTCTGGAGAAAACTACATTAAGACGAAATTAAAAATTGTCAGGGTGATTAAGTATAGAAGAATGAGATGGGCGGGGCATGTGGCACACATGGACGGGAGAAGAAGTATGTACTGGGTAATGGTTGGGAAGACTGAGGCGAAGATATCTCTGAGGAGACCTAGACGTAGATGGGAGGATAATCTCAGGCTATGGAGCAGGCTGGATTTTGTTGATCAATTTCAAGGTACAGTGAAGGGCTTTGGTTAACTCAGTGACGAACCTTCGATTTAATTATTTACATATTCCAGATTGGACTACAGTTTTCCTTTCCTGTTAAATACACATACATATAAAGCAGACGTCACAAGGTGCTAATGTTACGTAATGAGAGTGGGTAAATGATCCTATTTGTACATAATAACATAAAATCGAAAATAGGACTTTACTATGTATGCAGTACAAGTACTCTGTTTTATTAAACCCTTTTGGTTGTAGTACCCTGTCTGAGCATCAGTTACACTGTATTCCTGGTAAAATCATGTAATTCTAAATTTACTTACCTATTATCACTACGAAGACGAAGATTAAGTACAGGATGAATTTTATGTCATCCAATATGGTCCCACTCTTGTTAGGTGATATAAATGTAAGTAAATGCTTTTTCATTCCTAAAACACAAAGAACTTTATATCAGTACTGAGAATTCTTATGGTCGTATTTATTGGGCCTTGTGTACTTTTTTGGATAAAAAATCTATAAGGCATGCCTTGATTTCATTTGTGTTTGACATTTGGTATTAGAAAAACGTATGTTCTTGAGGTACAATGTAAATCAGGGCTGTGGATTCGCTACTAAAACCTCCGACTCATTTATAAAAGCTCAGTATGTATTAATATTGGTAAACCTACTTAAATGGTAAATTGTACTACAAGAGATTGCATCACCACCTCGTGAATCATCAGGCTATTTTTCAGGCTTAAAACTTACATTTCAATATATGTCTAATGGTTATTGCAGAAATCGGTTGATTTCTAGACACTTTATATTCTTACGGTACACGAGCAAAAGTTTATTTATTTCATTTATTTAGTGTTCTGTGTGACGACAAGTCCAAATGAACAGGAACCTTCCATCCTTTTCTCGGACTGGGACCTGTTCATATACGTTCTTGGCAGATGATCCAGAAGTGGTTTGCCATTGCCTTCTTCTGTGTGTGAATGGAGTAATTGTTGGGATGCCACGGAGGAAAACTCCGTGTTGCCTAGACCACGGCCTTGCCCAACACAAGTTATAAATTCGGGCACCGCTTGGAATCGAACCCGAGACCCCAGGATTACAAGGCCAGCGTTCTAACCGCTAGACCACCGTGGCTTGAGCCAAAGTTACAAAGCATTATTCCCACACCACGTGGTTTAACGCGTAATTTAATTTCCCTAAGCGTGAGGCGATCGGCGTCTCAAATGGTAACGAAAGTGTTCTTAAGATTTTATATCGAGGTCAGAGTCGGAGTCGGTTCCTTCTCACCGACTCCGACTGCACGGCCCTGATCTTAGTTACCATAAATACCCATTTCAGGATCACGCTCCATACCGTGAAATTGAATGTCTTCAGCTGCAGGTTCTTGTTCTCTCACATTATAATTCGTTTTACTCGAAATCATTTTTCTATTACTCTAGACTTTGCACGTTTATGGTTCTTCTGACTGCAACAAAACAAATATTTGTCGTTTATTTATTATGCCTAGCAACGGGTCGCATTATCAACAATGGGCAAGACCAACAATACGAGTTGAAGGCGACTGATGTGCTGTCATCTGGTGGCCATAGTCGTATATATTTTTTACAATGTATCCACAGATTATCTCTCAAGAATAACCGATGATAACTAAAAATCTTAAAAATTCGCATGAAACGTGTATATTGGATTATTGATTTTTGGAAAGGTTTTCAATTGCATAAAAGTATCTTGTGTACGACGCACTTTTTCCACAAGCGATTCCCAGACCATCTGTTTCCACAGTAACGAAAGGCGTTTGTTGACATCAATATAAATATTTACCAATAAAAAGTAACAATTTGTTTTCAGTAAAATCATGGAGTTGTTTACACTTTATTGGGGCAATTCCACTGCATACATAAAACAAATTCACAAATGGCTTTCAGTGGGCGTGTCAAACACTACTCATGAATGCACGCTTTAAAGTCTAGGAAACCTCCGAAAGGCGGCGGCAATGACCCATTATTGGGTTAAGCTACTAATAGATAGATAGAAAGAAGCTTTAACAAAGTTCATGTATCAAGAAATGTAAAGATTTCGAAATTTTTTCTCATGATGTGCTCCTTATCCGAAGCCGAAGACCGTCTAAATATTATTTAAGAATTCAGTCCGTACCGCAAGGAAAACACTATACTTAACCATTCAAAGATCAATCGGTTAATGCCGTTTAAGAAAATGATCGCTGTTTACCCTGAGAATCACACGAAACACACAAATACACAATGAAGGGTTATTAATCATTAAATCAGGTGGTACACACACTTACTGCCATACACTTAAGGGTTCTAACTGTTTCATCAAGATTCTCGGCTACTAAACATGTCTTGTCGTTTTAAAAGTTCAAATCTATGACTATTTACTACGTTATTAAATTGCAATCAAATTTTGTCGTAAAAAACAAAAGTCAGTCTAACATTATTTGAAATTGTGTTAGAAAGAAAGAAACTAACTTCATTTTCTTGCAACTGTTCATACGTATTAAGAAACTCATATAAATATGTTCATAAATAATAATAATCACAATAAAACAAGAAAAATTCTTTACCTCTCTCTTCGTTCAAGGGAGGGGAACTAGATTTTACCACCAATAAACAGTCGAATTATTAACAAAGCTCAGAGAGTGTAAAGACGCACTTCTTCTACAAGCGATTCACAGCTCAGTTCTATCGAGACGAAGAAAACCTGATTGTTCACGACAATACTTACTAATGAGGTACAACAATGTCAACGACGTAACAATTTAAATTAGGGCTATGCCGGCTGTGGATAGCTTAGTCAATATAGTAACTGGCTACGGGCTGGGCGACCGGGGTTCGATCCCCGATGGGGGCAGAGAATTTTTCCTCTAGCCTCTGCGTCCAGACTGGCTCTGGGACCCACCCAGCCTCCTCTACAATGGGTCCGAGATCCTAACCCGGGGGTAATTCACGGCCGGAGCGTGATGCTACCACTCACCCCCATCTGGTTCCGATGTCAAGAAAGATTAGGAGCTTGACCCCCGCTGACCCCAAGTGCCTGCATGGGAATGTCGCGGGGGGCTCTATTATTTTAGTTATTCTGCCGGCCGGAGCTTAGGCTCCTGGTAGGGTCACTCAAACCCGACCGGTCTAAGGCGATGCCTTGTTCCTCTAGTTTGGGCGTTTGGCGTGGGGCTAAACCCCACCCCGGGGTACGGCATGGGGATTCTCTCTCTGCTGTACCGTTTAACCTGGCACTGGATGTGGCCATGTAGAAACTAAGACAGGAAGCTTATAGGTATAAGGAGGCTTTCGCCTATCCTGACGACATCGAATATAAGGAAACAAACAACTATTAACACAATAAAATAGACACGATTGCCATACGCGTTTCGACCTCAAGAAGTCATCATCAGGGAAATCAATTCATTTAATTAAAAGGCTCAAACTTGATTTAGAAAGTAAATAATGAATAGGACATTTGACGAAAAATATTGTAAGTGACAATGCACCAGATGTTATTCATAGGTATAGACTCTGCGCTTAGCTATTTATCGGGTGGTCCAGTGGCCGTAGATGGTCTGCGGCGAGCTTTACTTGCGTCGACCGTAACTGTGAACTCCAGAAGAGTGAGTGAGAGACTGTCACCAACCAACCAAAAAGCTAACTCAGGGCGCAGTCCTGAGCAAGGTAACATCATTCCTGCGTACGAAACGCATTCCTGGAAATGATAAACTTATAACTAAAACGGGAATTTTGCTAACGCTAACGGGGTTACGTCGTAGCGGAAGCCTCGACCATTCAAACTGGGATCTGTTGCTGCTGATGAGAGGTTATCACGTCAGGCAACTTGTCCAAAGAATTTGGTTCTTTGGTTCTCTGAGGTTTGAACCCGCAGAGGGAGAGGCAACTTCGGTTGAAGGCCTCTGCGGCTTGAGGGGGAGATCACTTCAGCTAAGGACCTTCGTGATCGGGGGTGGCAGGCCGTGCCCCAATTACATTATACACGGACATTCGCATTACAACTGAGGAAAGGCACGGAAAACCTCAGTCAGGGTAGAAAAGTGGACTGACCACTCGATGCGCCGACTGGCCACCTTTTGGGAACAGCCTCGGCTGACCTGTCGAACATCAGTCCCCCTCGGTTGCAATTGGGTGACCTCTGATAGCCCTCGTTCGGCACGAGTGCCTCCCGAGTTGCCGGACTAAGAGGTTCCCCACAACAGCTAACTTCGAGTGAAATCTCTTAGTAAGTGCTCTAATAAACACATTTTATAAGGCTAAACAATATCACTGGGCAAACATGAGAAATAAAGCTACAGAATATCAAATCAAAAATAAGTTCACGCAAATTTAATTTCACCAAGGTTCTGTAGTGTAATAAAAATGTTAATCAACAACATTTTGTCTTCAATATTGAAATTCTGTCTGAAGAGATAAACGAATATAACTGTAGTAAAATATAAGGTTTTCTAAGTGTTTTCCATCGTCTAAAAATATCATAAAATTACACGTTTCGGGGATGTGACTCTATCTGCTAGGACTAATAGGTAGAGCTGAACCCCCCTGAGAAGGGGACTGGCGGATTACGCTACTGAGGCCACGATCGTCCCAGGCCGGGAGGTGGTACGGCTTGGGGAGGGTAAAGCGGTGAAAAGTAATAGAAGAAAACCAAATGAATCTACTTCGAATAATCGAAGTAGATTATTTAATGAGAAATATTTAAATATAAGATAAACGGAACCAAGACACCTTTCAGGTCTCAAACTCCGGCCGGGTATGCGACTCCAGATGCCCAACTCAACCCCCACAAACCCTGACTTGCCTTCCGTCTTTCTCCTCGAGTCGTTCTCTCTCCGGCGGACACACACAGACTGTCCTAATTGCCCTGCTGTCTCATCAGGGTCTCGAAGCCGCAGACTCCAAAGAACTTAGAGAGGGGAGATAAGCCACTTCGAGCCATAAGGCATGGCTCAGAGCTAATTCCTAAAACCGTACACAGGATATAGGGATTAGTTGTATCGATTGGGCCCAAGTGAGGATGTATACCTGAAGACGGAGATACAGTCCCATCACCGAAACATCCTGCAATTTCATGACTTTATTAGACTACGGAAAACATCCAGAGTAATTTTTACTTTAGAAACGCACCATCATTACAGACTTTTAGATTTGAATTACTGTAATACGTTATTAAATAAATACACATAGAAATCTGTACTAAATCAGAATTAACTAGACATTAATATTTTTAAATTTACTTTAAGAAAAATTCTATAATTTCTTTGTATGAATATTTGTCATTATCTGGATTATTATCTTCCCCGCCATTCTGCCTTTCATATCCAAGTTTTGACATCAATTTTTCAAAGTGTTGAGGCAGTCGTCGAAAATGTTTGGAAATCATTCACCTGTGATTAAAGAAACAATCAGTAAATTATTAAGGTTACTAGAATTGTCGAAGTTTGTACTAATTTGTCACCAATACATTTCTTACATTTCCTTGTTGCTTATTTATTTTATTGTTTTTTGTACAAGCACAAGCTATTATTTACTGTAAGAGGGAAATGCTGTGAAGTCAATGTTAAAACTTGGTTTAAATTTTATTTCACATTATGTTTCTGTCAGATGAGAATCTATATTTAGTTTGTGCAGATACAGTGATAAGGAAGTTGAACTGTTGGTAAAAGTGCTTAGAGTCGAATCCTAATAAGTGAGCAATGGAGCCTGTCAGATTCAAAGTTTCAAGGGTAAGTAGTCCTAATTACCATTGTCAGGATGTTGAAATTTACTGTCTACCGACCAGGATAAAATCCCTGCTAGGAAGTCGATATACGCGGAAGCACAATATTTCGCGGTGAAAGACGAGTTGCTACTACCAATCTTAAAAGCATTCTTTCCTCAACCACTGAATAACAGACAGAAGGCTTTCGTGTGTCCTAATGGGTACAGCTTTAAGATTACCTCACAGTGGTACAGTCATTGTATCTAAAATATTATCACAACACTCACAGAACACAGTACGGTTGCACCCACTACACGAAACTCTTAACTGCTTGATGTTTTCAGTCTGTGTAGTAGAGTAAAACTCTGGCGTATCACACTTCCCACCAATAGCAGCCCTCCAGTCCACATGATAGGAAACATTCCCGATGCACCTCATCAGAACCTACTTACCCGCGGCAGAGATTTTATCCTGGCTATTAGACAGTAGGAGGTTAGCGTGACCTGAATATGTAACTTAGAGGAGTCAGATGCATGCAGAATTTTCTTGCATTTGTATTCATTTTTGTGAATTTTCTTAAGGTTAAATAATTCAAGGTAGATTATTCTCATACACAAATTCACACTAGTGTAAAGTGTCGATGTGGAACATTTCTGGATGCGTAGTTTGTTTATTCGGATAAGATAACATCCAATGAAGATTTCTGTCTTCTGGGTTGTTGCGCCGCGTAGTTTGGTAGATGTCCACCAATATCTTAGAGGTCATACTGCCTCCATCATCAGGGCAATTCATCGCCCTAATGACGGTGTATCAACCCAGAAGAATCCAATCTTCATTCTCACCGCTGTGAAAACCTCAAATCCTACATAACTTAATATCAATATAACATTTATACATAGAAACATACCTGAGCTACATGGAAATTACTGGTCTAACTAATACCGAGGATGTTATCTGTAATCGCAATATTTCGAGTTAATGATCTGAAGATATGTCACAAAAATAACGATGAAGACAACTGAAATTGCAGTAATCTCCTTCCAGAGCTGTAAAATAAAACGGAAAGGCATTAAATACCATTTTGTTTACGAAGTTACATCAACATCATCTCATTAGAATCTGGTAAGAACTTTATAAATCAGCATCAATTAGAAATCGTACCAAAACTGCTGAATATCAAAATTAGATATTCACTTACCTTGACAAGCGACGAGGTGTATTTGAAACTGGTGTATTTGAAAATTTGGGGCCAAGGTGAATGTAACAGCAAACTAGCCCAACTTGCGTAAAATGCTTGATACGAACGAGATGAGTCAAGGTTTCCCAACTTCCCCTCTGAAATATTTTGTATCATTTGTGGTTCTATAACCACATAGTTGTAGATTCGGTAGCCTATAATACCAGAGCCTAACTGTGGAAGAAAGAACACAAGCATAGAATTACAATCACTGAAAGAATTACGTGCATTAGACTGCATTCAAACAGAATTGCCTATTAAAATATACTCTGTGGGTTATTTAATTGTTATTTAATTTATCCAATTGGATGAGTAACTTAAAAATGAACAGCAACTACAGAGGAAGAAGCAAATGCCTATTTATTCTAAGTTTAATAACTAATTAACTAGATAGCTTATGGAACATGAAGGTTCATCACCGAATTAACTAAAGCCCTCCACCGGAACTTGTCCCGGGCCAACAAAATCCAATCTCCTTCAACTTTTTCCCAGTTCCCTTTTCTCTAACGCCTGAAATATGTTTTCTTCCCTCAGAGTGAGAGACCATGGAAAGAAAGTGACATCTTTAATATCAGAACAGGAGTCTTACGTAGTTTGCAAATCACGTCTTTCAAACACCAATGAGCGTCTTAGAAATATGATTCTTGTATCTTAAATATTAATGTCAATATGAACTGTTGAAGGCAACACTACTTTTATTCAATCTGTATATAAAGGCAGAGTAGAGAATCTCACCAGAAGAATGAACGCAGACAAAGATTCTATTACAGAAGGTTTGTTTTCGCTGTTTGCGACCACACAAAGAGCTATCCATTTTATGATGCCGAAAAGAAAGTATGCTACGAACAGCCATTCACAGACTGCGAAAAAGTACTGATAGGCGGTCACAACTTGATGGAGCTTCACTGTCTCGCGGTAGTAAGATGTGCAGAATCCTCGTCTTGGTATGTTCTCAATAAGAAGCCTGTTAATAAAGACATAAAGAATTTCAGTAATCACCAATTGGTTGAGCTGTACTCTTGGGTGTCACTAACAAGATACCTTTTGCTTATAATGCTCATGCATGTATTTAGGCCCATATTTAATACGGAACTTAAGATAAATTAATGAATAATAATTACACAGTTTACCGTATATGACAGGGAATTTCTTGATTAGGTAAGAAACTTTTCGCTTATCAAGAGAGACTTCGTTTCATGGAGCTGATTATTCTCAGGAATGAAGTAGCACCTCACTGTTCTAGATGTTCATTCATTGGAGATCTACTCGTATTGCAGGAAATTCCACACCACAGATGTCACATTATATAGTCATAATTTGTTTTAACTTGTATTTAATTAAATATTTATCCTATGGAAAAATGTTTCAAATTAAAATTGTAGGCCTGAATGAGATATATATTTTATGTTCGGTGTCATTCCTGTACAGTGAGCCATTTTTGGAAAAGTTGTATAGCATTTGACATAATGTTCATGAAAAACAGAAGTTAAATCATGTGATAGAGTCTTAAATTAATTTTTCCAGATATCTGGTTTTAATACGTGGATATGCATGACCGTCCTGTTATGCAGTTTATCGAAAGGATGCATTAAATGGTTAATATTAAATATATTGTACTTAATTGCGACTGCGTTCCACATTTTTTATGCCTAAGTTTTATTTGTATTTATATTGACTTGTACACTAGTTCCTTTGTTAGCCTATAAACAGCCTATATGTGATCCTTAATGGCATTTATATTCCCGCTCAAATTAACATAATTACCACTTGCACTGTCTGTGTCATTTAACTTGGCTTATAGCAGTATTGGTTCCAAGATGGAATAAAGTTTGTAAGGCCTGGTTTTTGCATACCCTGATTAATGCTACGTCCCGCGCCGTAGTCGCGCGGTCTGAGGCATCATGCTTCGGACCGGCGATACGGAATGCGCGCTGGTTAGAGTCTCGGGGGAGAAGAAATTTTCTCATGAGCTTTCGACCAGTGTATGGGACCGGTGCCAACCCAGCATCGAGAGGAAATTGGGGATCTACAATGGGTAGCGTAATCCGGTCAGGAAAGCTAGCAATGGCTGGGGGTTCGTCGTGCTGACCACACGTCATCCTATATCTGGTCGGATGATCGTTCACCTCTGCTTAGACATGTGAACGTGAGACCAGCAGTCAAGCTAGTCGGCTCTTGCTCTCTTTAGCTGTTAGGCCACGGATTATTATTATTATTATTATTATTGTTTTTTTGTTATTGTTAAGTGGTACTGCCCAAAATAATTTTCCTCATTGAAATATGCAGTGTATGTACCACAGATATGTAGCTATCGGACAACATTATACCAGTCAAGAAACATTTTGTGAATTGGGGCCATATAAATTAACTAACAAGATGGCTGACCGAACCCGAAGGTTCATCACCGAATTAACCAAAGCCTTCAACCGCACCCTGTCCAGGGGCCAAAAATTCAGTTTCCTTCAACTCCTAAACTCCCTTGGATCCTGCCTGTCTTTATCCTCCCATCTACGTCTAGGTCTCCCCAGCGGTCTCTTCTCCTCAGGGTTCCCAATATTAAGCTGTACCAAAATCACTTCTATTAAGAGCGGATGCCAAATAAAGTGACGCAGACAACACCTGATTTCAGACTAATCATTTCCAGCACCGCGTGATTCTCCTGGACTCTCCTGATGAAAAGTACTTCACATAGAAAAAATAAATATTTGTGAAAAAGATAAGAATTTGAAAGTGGGAACTTACTTAATAATGAAGATTGCATCGGCATTTGAATTATAGACAGTTAAGTCAAGGAAAATGGCTCTTGTTCTTCCTGTAATCCAATGATTCTTCTTCAAGTTTTGCAATTTCTCAATGGCTTTGCTACGGTTGAATGACAGATCTTCATAATATCCTCCGGCACCATATGTTAACCATCTTCCACAATAACTGGAATCACCCAGTACTTGTGCAGTGGAATAAGTCCACCTGTAGTCAGAAACAGTAAATTAGTCTGCACGCCGTCGCAGTGGCCGCGCGGTCTGAGGCACGAATCTTGGTCACTGGGACCGTGGGTTCGAATCCCACACAAGCCATGGGTGTTTGTCCGCGTTTTTCTATGTTGTGCTGACCTGTGTACAGGTAGAAACCTTGCGACGGGCCGATCCCACATACAAGGAGGCTTACCAAATGTCTATAGATCAA
Organism: Zootermopsis nevadensis; assembly: GCF_977971745.1. Classification (NCBI taxonomy): domain Eukaryota; kingdom Metazoa; phylum Arthropoda; class Insecta; order Blattodea; family Termopsidae; genus Zootermopsis; species Zootermopsis nevadensis. The sequence goes on along the minus strand of NW_028259141.1, from coordinate 2,412,701 downwards.
AGCCAACGAAAAAGCTAGGACAAGCAGTGCTCATTCACTTGAAGAAAGAGTCGTCAAAGTATCAAAGCAAAGCAAATTAATCTGCTTGTTTTAATTCCAATATACAAACACAGAAATATTATTTCTGGTTATGTACATCTGCGTCTAAAGGTTATTCAAGAAAGGAAGATAGGTTCATCCTAGCAATTGGATGAACCTCCATTGGCATACATTTTTCCATCTAAAACATGCATATGAGTAAGGTCAAAGGTTAATTCTCTTGTGAATAACCAAATTTCAGCTTTAAATGTTTGTAACCTAGCTTTAGAATTTTCGTTTGGATTGTCTACATAATACACACACATCATTGTATTACTTTCTTGAAAAAGTATTAAAAGTTATCAGAAAAATATATTGCACTACACAGACAAAATGTTTCTGCTAATAACAGTTCCAATTCCTCAATCACTTTTATAGAGGCGTCTGTGTGGTGTTTAAATATATCTTTCATATGTTTTCCTATGAACATAAAGAAAATATTTTGATTTACATCAATAAAATATTCTGCTGAAATGTTAATTGAAAACTTACGCTGTTCCATTTCCTGGCCCAAATGATTTTGTATCTTCGTACCAACGTGAATATGATTCATAACATAATTCGATTGATACGCACGAATCATTTCTCACTCTCACCTGTAGACAATAAAGTTTTACTTGCATTCCAGTTACTCCAATACACACAAAAGTCCTGTGCCTTAATAACGTGACACCTATTGATTGGACATGCTGAATGATGAAACAGTTCATATGAACGTATCTTGTCTTTACTGAATTCACTATATTGTTTTTTATTATTCACAGTTAAAATATTCAGACTAACTTATACATCATAAGGCATGTATTATCAATAGATTGCTAAATTTATTTCACTGAAAATCTTATGTTATAAAGAAAAATCTTCCTACCTGTCGTAGGCGTGGTGCTCCAACCAGCTTATTATCTTGCAACACAAACGCTTGATGCGTATCATTTTCGGATTTCCCGTATATATTGTCGATCATTACAGTCTCTGCGAACTGAAAACAAAATTAGTTAATCACTTATAAACACAATGATCGTAAATTATATAACGACTGTACAGTGCAGTGCATTCTGAAACCATTATTTAAATATAAACTATCAGTCACTAACTCTTTATGATATATAATACTCTTAGAGCAGTTAATTTGCAGGTACTCAGATGATCTATGACTTTTTAAAAGAAATTTGGTGATACTGAGAAAAACCTGCCTGCTTCCAGGACACATTTTAATACTGTTCTTTTATATATGCCAATGGTTTCAAAGTGGGCTCTTTCCATGAGATTCTTCAAACAAATTTATGAACATTTTTCTTGAACATTATCCTTCCAATCCTTTTCTTATTACATGGTTTTCTCATCTAAACAGTGTTGTGTGGTTAATAGTATAAATTTTCTTTCCCTAATAAAATGTGCTATTTATTTCATCTTGAATATAGACAGAAGTTGTGAATGTTTGCAATAATATGCCACAGACAGTTAACAAGGGGGTTACCTTCATGTGGTCTTTCCAAAACCTGAAGAATTAAATTTATAGAACAATTTCTCTGCACCAAGATAGAAAAAGTATGATAAGAATGGGAAAGTGTTGCTTCATAACTTATGCATAATGCTGTCAGGGTGATTAAATCTCGAAGATTGAGATTGGCAGGCCATACAAAAATTATGCAGACAGATGGAATTCGTACAAAATATTATTTCTAAGATTTCGTAGAAAGAGACCATTTGGGTACACCAGGTCGGATTTGGTTGTATGGACACTGACTTTAAAGTGATATTAATTAACCTTCTGGTACCATAATAGAAAATTTCTTGTACAGTTGGATACCTTTTTTATAGTAATTTTCTCGACTACTTAATCACTTAATTAGCAAATGAGTTTCTTAAATCACTTCATAATCCCTACATTTAAGCATTTATGTATGTCTCAATCGCATATTTATCGTAAATTCATACCTTCCAAAATTGAGTTATGCTTGACATGTTATAGAAGTTTCTTTCTTTAATACCATCTTGAAAATTAGTGTTCACAATCGACTCACTAAAATGGTTTTTGCACCAATACCACATGTTGGGTGAATTCCCCAATGTTCCTGAAAAAATAAAGTAATATTTTTAAGAAATTTGAAAAATTCCAGCGAGTAGAATTTAGATCACAGGAGAAGACAGAGATATTTAGAGAAGCCTGTTATTTAACCAATTACAGACTTTTATCTAAGTTGAAATAAAACTTTAAATTTCTCACTTTTTCAATTGGAATACATGCACTGAATCTGTTTAATAATTCAGGGCTGTGGCATGACGAAATAATTACCAGGTAATCACATTTCTGAAACAGGGCTTTAGGAACTGGTGTAAAATACGGAACTGTGAAGATGTGTAACTTTCCTTTGGGAAATTATTTGTCTCACGTATTTAATAGAAAAGAAAAACATTGCATTCCCTATAGATTTAACATCTGAACTATTGATTAGCTTTATCTACAATGGAATTTATGATTTTGTAACGTGAAGTATTTGAACCACAGTTTAGCTAACCAAGAGTTAATGTGTATCTTGATTAAATAAATATCAAAATGAGTGAACATTCCAAATCACAGAAAATTTGTTTGAACGTGTAGGTATTCCAATATTTGGGCCTAAGAGAGAAGGTGGCGTTGTCTGGAGAAAACTACATATAGAGAAACTTAAAAATTTGTAATCCACTCCCAATATTGTCAGGGTGATTAAGTCGAGAAGGCTTGAGGTTTTCGGGGCATGTGATACTCATCGGCGGGGGAAGAAGTATGCACTTGTTAATGGTTGGGAAGACTGAGGGGAAGATATCTCTGGGGAGACCTAGACGTAGATGGGAGGATAATCTCAGGCGGGATCTATGGGAGATAGGAGTTGGAGCACGCTGGATTTTGTTGATCAATTTCAAGGTACAGTGAAGGGCTTTGGTTAACTCCGTGATGAATCTTCGATTTAATTAAGCTATCTAGTCGGTTACATATTCCAAATTGGACTACAGTTTTCCTTTCCAGTTAAATACACACACTTGTAAAGCAACGCTCACAAGATGCCAATGTTACGTAATGAGAGTGAGAAAATGATCCTAATGTACATAATAACATAAAATCGAAAATAGGACTTTACTATGTATGCAGTACAAGTACTCTGTTTTATTAAACCCCTTTGGTTGTAGTAGCCTGTCTGAGCATCAGTTACACTGTACTCCTGGTAAAACCATGTGAGTCAAAATTTACTTACCTATTATCACTACGAAGACGAAGATTAAGTACAGGATGAATTTTATGTCATCCAATATGGTCCCATTCATTTCAGGTGACATAAATGCAAGTAAATGCTGTTTCATTCCTAAAACACAAAGAACTTTATATCAGTACTGAGAATTCTTATGGTCATATTTATCGGGCCTTGTGCACTTTTTTGGATAAAAAATCTACAAGACATGCATTGATTTCATTTGTGTTTGGCATTTGATATTAACAAAACGTATATACTTGAGGTACAATGTTAATCAGGGCTGTGGAGTCAGAACTAAACCCTCCGACTCCTTCATAAGAGCTGAGTATGTATTAGTAAGGGTAACTCTTCTAAAATGGTAAATCGTACCTTAAGAGATATCACCACCTCGTGAATCATCAGGCTACTTATTAGATTTAAGTCTTACATTTAAATATAAGTCTAATGGTTATTGCAGAAATCGGTTGATTTCTAGACAGTTTGTATTCTTACGGTACACGAGCCAAAGTTACAAAGCATTATTCCCACACCACGTGGTTTAACGCGTAATTGAATCTCCCTAAGCGTGAGGTAGTCGGCGTCTCAAATGGTAACGAAAGTGTTCTTAAGATTTTATATCGAGGTCGGAGTCGGAGTCGGTTCCTTCTCACCGTCTCCGACTCCACAGCCCTGATCTTAGTTACGATAATACGAAAAGTTAAGGATCATGACCAAATTCTGTTATAAATTCAGTACATTTTTCTTTTAAAAATTGGTAAGTGGACTGAACTTACCAGTTTTATTAAATTTTGTTTTATTCGGTTGAAAGCATGAACATTAAATTGAGTTCAAATACGTGATTTAATTCTGACCGAATACAAAGAATTTTCAACAATAAGCAATTGGAATTTAAATTCACCTTTCAAATAATCCTTTTGTCTCTTTTCGGAAGACTCTGATGTGAGACCTTGTGTACTGACAGTGTCTGGCGGGTTGCTTCCTTGGTCAACTGGAGATTTCATTTCACACATAACCATTGCAGAAAAACTTTCCATACCGTGAATTTGAATGTCTTCAGCTGCAGGTTCTTGATCTTCCACATTATAATTCGTTTTACTCGAAATCATTTTTCTATTAATCTAGACTTTGCACGTTTATGCTTCTTCCGACTGCAACAAAACAAATATTTGTCGTTTATTTATTATGCCTAGCAACGGGTCGCATTTTCAACAATGGGCAAGACCAACAATACGAGCTGCAGGCGATTGATGTGCTGTCATCTGGTGGCCATAGTCGTATATATATATATATATATAATTTTTACAATGCATCCACAGATTATATCTCAAGAACAACCGATGATAACAAAAATTTTAAAAATTCGCATGAAACGTGTATATTGGATTATTGTTTTTTGGAAAGGTTTTCAATTGCACAAAAGTACCTTGTGTACGACGCACTTTTTCCACAAGCGATTCCCAGCACATTTGTTTCCAAAGTAACGAAAGGCGATTGTTGAAATCTATAAATACCAATAGAAAGTAACAATTTTGGCCAAAACTTTGACGTAACAATTTCTTTTCAGCAAAATCATGGAGTGCTTTACAATTTATTGGGGCAATTCCACTGAATACATAAAACAAATTCACAAATGCCTTTCAGTGGGCGTGTCAAACACTACTCGTGAATGCACGCTTTAAAGTCTAGCAATCATCCGAAAGGAGGCGGCAATGACCCACTATTGGGTTAAGCTACTAATGGATGGATGAATGAATAGATAGATAGATAGATAAATGGATAGAGAGAGATATATAGAAGCTTTAACAAAGTTCATGTATCAAGAAATGTAAATATTTCGAATTCCTTTTCTCAATATGTGCCCCGTATCTCAAGCAGAAGATCGTCTAAATATTATTTAAGAATTCAGTCCGTACCGCGAAGAAAACACTACACTTCACCATTACAAAGATCAATCGGTTAATGCCGTTTGAGAAAATGATCGCTGTTTACCCTGAGAATCACACGAAACACACAAACACACAAAGAAGGGTTATTAATCGTGAAAGCAAGTGGTACACATACTTACCGCCAGAATCTTAAGGGTTCTAACTGTTTCATTAAGATTCTCGGCTACTAAACATGTCTTGTCGTTTTAAAAAATTCAAATCTATGACTATTTACTACGTTATTAAATTGCAATCAAATTTTGTCGTAAAAAACAAAAGTCAGTCTAACATTATTTGAAATCGTGTTAGAAAGAAAGATAGAAAGAAAGAAAGAAAGAAAGAAAGAAAGAAAGAAAGAAACTATCTTCATTTTCTTGCACGTGTTCATAATTCTTAACAAACTCATGTAAATATATTGATAAATAATAATAATCACAATAAAACAAGAAAAATTCTTTACCTGTCTCTTCGTTCAAGGGAGGGGAACTAGATTTCACCACCAATAAACATTCGAATTAGTAACAAAGCTCAGAGAGTGTAAAGACGCACTTCTTCTACAAGCGATTCACAGTTCAGTTCTTTCCAGACTAAGAAAACCTGATTGTTGACGACAATACTTACTAATGAGGTACAACAATGTCAACGAAAAGTATGACGTAACAATTTCAATTGTTATGCTAATATTGTTACAGCTTTGGTTTATAAACTCCAATACATTTACTTCAATTGTTAGACACGCACGTGTTCATATAAAAATTAATCATTGTCATTCGATATTTACATTGTTGGTAGCTGAAAATAATACAAAGAGAATTACTCAGTGCTGTAATTTAGTGACATGCCATTCTTCCTGTAATAAGTCAATAATCAATATTAAATGTCTTCTCAATTGGATGGAAATAAATTTAAAAATAATTGCAATTTCATTTGCCTTTATTTAAAAATGTCAGGGTTTTTTTGTAATTGGTTAATTTAAAGATGATTTTTGAGGGGCCCGAGCGCTGTTGGACCCATCACCCATGGGCGAGAGAAAAATTGTTCCTTTCTTCGAATCCCGGAAAAGATGATTTCTGTAGTTCGGGTAGTAAGCACTAAAGGAGGATGGCGCTAAGGAAAATTCTGTTTCTGGGTAAGGATTTGATTAACTGCGCCCACAAACCCAAAAATTGTCCTGAGTTCCAGGAGATGAATTTGTAAGAAACTGTCGTATTTCCCGTTAGTAAATTCTGCGCGCTCTGTTCGTCATATGTAAAGTCGATAATTCCGGGTTGACGTGTTTGTTTACTTCTACGCTTATGACTCGTGAACGAAAAAACCTTTTGTACTCTTAAATTGGCGTGATTTTTCCATAAGACCCATAGCAGAACACACCATATTTCACTGCTGTAACTGAGGGCTGATTTTGAGGTAATATTGTGTAAACGCAATTACGTATCAACTGTTATGTTTGCCAAAATCTCATCTAATTACACTATTAACCTTATTGCATTTATACATTTGATATCTGTATCATTTCTGTGGTCCAAAAATGTATTTTCCAAGTACGTAATATAAAAAACACTTTCTCTATTATTTATATATATATATATATATATATAATATTATTTTACGTTCGTGGAATTGTGATGTAAGGCACGCAATGAAAGCTGCTATTGTATCGCTGCATAAACCGGTCCCGTTAATGCGTGTATGTAATGCGCCCCACCAGTTCAGTCTGCGCACTTTTTGTTCAGTGAATGTTAATTTCTTTTAACATCCCTGATTATTCATAATCCGTCCTACATGGGCATTCGGTAAATATTCTGATATTGTCTAATGACGTGCGTAATACATTTCCAGTGAAAATCTTAATTGAAAACCAACTTGAGACTAAGTTACTTTATGGCTTGAGTGGGCTCATGGTAGGGTTAGCCAAGTCGGACAGGTCTAAGGCGATGCGCCAGACTAAGAGTAATACCCTGGTCCTCCAGGTTGGGGGTTGGGCGTGGGGCAAATAAGCTTAACCGTAAAAAAACATCGTTACGAAAAAATTTACTAAGCCTGGGACCATGACAGACGCTTTGGCACGACCATGGCAATTGAAAAAGGATATGGGATTTGGAACTTGGACCATTCAATCCATCCAATGGCTCTACAGCCCATATCGGGCCTTGGCCTCCTCAATTTTCTGCCTCCAAGAAGATCTATTGCTTTCGGCCATTTTCCAATTTCGACATTGGATCAGACAGGCAGCATCCCGTCTCGCACCATCTTCCCATCTTCCTCTAGGTCTTCCCACGTCCTTGTTCCTTCATACTTAGCATTTAGGACTTTCTTAGGGTTTCTTGTGCCGTCCATCCTTTGAATATGCCCCGCCCATTGCAGTCTTTTTAATTTAAAGTACGTACTTGGACCATTAGGAGTCTCTATAAGGCTGGTTGAGAAACTCTACAACGAAGCGCCAAGAGGGTTGATGCCTTTGAGACAAAAATCAGGCCGGAAACAAAACACAAGCAGGCTTCCAACTCAACCCAATTCGACTTGTGCTCCATACATAATAAATACTCTTTCGGTTATGCACTGCACTCAATTTGACTTCACGACACAACAGAAACAAATGTACATGTAGCTCCTCGTCTTATGCCTACATTAACCTCATTTTGATACGCTGTATCAGTAAACTTATCTATTGTTCTTATCGATAATTCAGCGCTGCTCCTCATGTTGAATTATGGATGCGAGCATCACTGCGTTACGTCAAATCGCGCTCCTCAACCAACTCTCACAGCGGGGGTTCAAATACCTCCAAGGGGTAAAAGAATGAACACGCATTAAATAATGAGAAACTTGCAGAGCCAATCAAAATCCAATTTATGTTTTCGCTGCACCAATTCCATAATTTATAGACCACAAGGCGGAATACTTTAATCCGCACTCCCTAAGCCGTGTACTTTGAAGAAGTTTTCAAATAGAATGCAGCGGAAGCTATTTATTTAAAACCACACGATTAATCTGTAAAATCATAACAAGTTTGAAGTTTTCATGACTTCTAAACGTTAACCTGATTTTAAAATCAAATATCAGGACGAATCGAGATAGCATTGTAGTAGTGTGCGAAGTAGGTGGGCGACCGGTGTTCCTATTCCAGCAAACACATTTTTTTCTATTCGCCGTCATGTCAAGACCTGCCCTCGGAACCATCCAGACTCGTATGCACTGAGTTCAGGAGAAAACTCCGGGTTAAGCGGACGCAGCGTTAAACTTGCTACTATCGGCCATTTAGTGCAGTGGTTTAGGCGCAGGAACAAAGTTACGTTTTACGTCACTCACTTGTTTCTTTGTGCGATGCTCCGAATGCATTCGCTGACCACTGAAGGAAATTACACAAATGCAATATCAGGATCACGTGACCAATAAAAAGTGAAGACGTTAAAAGTTCGTAGTAGCTCACACAATGCGAGACTTACTTCTAGCACGAAAAAAACTGTAAATTACTTGCTTAAATAACACCTGAGACACGTTTAACAAAGCATCTGGGCCCTTCCGAAAGTATTAATGATCAGACAAGAGAACCAACTCGTTAAAAACATCACACACCTAAAGAACGATACGCGAACCGCCACGCGGGAAACAAAGAAACTTCGCATAGCCCAGGAGAGGCGCTGGGTTTATTCGTTCATATACGGGTGGGCGGAAGTCGACTCACGAAATATTCACAAACTTAACGAATATGTCGAAACAATTTCATTTGTAAACATAAATATTTAAAAGTAGAGCAGTCCTCCGCTAAACATATGATTTTATTAAACATAAACACATTTTATAAGGCTAAACAATATCACTGGACAAACATGAAAAATAAAGCTACAGAATAACAAATCAAAAATAAGTTCATGCAAATTTAATTTCAGCAGTGTTCTGTATTGTAATAGAAATATTAATCAACAATACTTTGTCTTCAATATTGAAATTCTGTCTGAAGAAATAAATTAATATAACTGTAGTAAAATATAAGGTTTTCTGGGTGTTTTCCATTGTCTAATAAAATCAAAATTACACGACGTTTCGAAGATGGGACTCTATCAGCTAGGACTAATCCGTAGATCTAATTCCTAAATCCGTACACAGGATATAGGGATTAGTTCTATCGATTGGGCCCTAGTGAGGATGTATACCTGAAGACGGAGATACAGTCCCATCACCGAAACGTCCTGCAATTTTATGACTTTATTAGACTACGGAAAACATCCAGAATAATTTTTACTTTAGAAACGCACCATCATTACAGACTTTTAGATTTGAATTACTGTAATGTTATTAAATAAATACACATAGAAATCTGTACTAAATCAGAATTAACTAGACATTAATATTTTTAAATTTACTTTAAGAAAAATTCTATAATTTCTTTGTATGAATATTTGTCATTATCTGGATTATTATCTTCCCCGCCATTCTTCCATTCATATCCAAGTTTTGACATCAATTTTTCAAAGTGTTGACGCAGTCGTCGAAAATGTTTGGAAATCATTCACCTGTGATTAAAGAAAGAATCAGTAAATTATTAAGGTTACTAGAATTGTCAAAGTTTGTACTAATTTGTCACCAATACATTTCTTACATTTCCTTGTTGCTTATTTATTTTATTGTTTTTTGTATAAGCACAAACTATTATTTACTGTAAGAGGGAAATACTCTGTTGTCAATGTTAAAACTTGGTTTATACTTTTCAGTCGAATCCTAATAAGTGGGCAGTGGAGCCTGTCAGATTCAAAGTCTCAAGGGTACGTAGTCCTAATTACTATTGTCAGGATGTTGAAATTTACTGTCCACCGACCAGAATAAAATCCCTGCTAGGAATTCAATATACACTCAAGAACAATATTTCGCTGTGACTGACGAGTTACTACTAGCCATCCTGAAATCATTCGTTCCTCAACCACTAAACAAACAGACACAAGGCTTACGTGTGTCCTAATGGGAATAGCTTTAAGATTACCTCACAGCTGCACAGTTATTTAATCTAGAATATTATCGCAACACACACAGAACACATTAGAGATACATTCACTACACGCTACTCTTAATTGCTTGATGTTTTCAGTCTGTGTAGTAGAGTTAACTCTGGCGTGTCACACTTCCCACCAATAGCAGCCCTCTAGTCCACATGATAGGAGACATTCCCGATGCACCGCACCAGAACAGACTTACCCGCGGCAGGGATTTTATCCTGGCTATTAGACAGTAGGAGGTTAGTGTGACCTGAAGATTTAACAAAGAGGAGACAAATTCATGCAGAATTTTCTTGCATTTGCATAATTTTTTGAGAATTTTCTTAGGGTTAAATAATTCAAGTTGAGTTTTCTCATACAAAAATTTACACTAGTGTAAACTGTCGATGTTGAACAATTCTGGATGCGTAGTTTGTTTAATCGGAAAAGATAACATCCAATGAAGATTTCTGTCTTCTGGGTCGTATATTAACTAATGTGGAGTTGGAGTGAGGTTGTAAGTTAGGCAGTAGGGCAGGAGGAGGTGACATAGGTAAGGAAGGGGAGGTAGCAGTTGTTGTTACATGAGTTGAACAGACAGTTTTTGATGGCAAAGTTGCTGAAGATGAAGTGGAGGAAGGATGAGACTTAGAGGTCATGGTGCTTCCGTCAAAAGGGAAATTCATCGCCCTGATGGTGACACAACAACCCAGAAGACACCGATCTTCATACTCACCGCTGTGAAAACCTCAAATCCTACGTAACTTAATATAATTATACACATTTATACATAGAAACATAGAAACATACCTGTACTACTTGGAAATTAATGGTACAACTTATACCGAGGATGTAACGAATGAAACTTAAAACCACAATAATGGCAATTCATGATAAAAAGGCATGTGACTAAAATAATGATGATGACAACTGAAATTGCAGTAATCTCCTTCCAGTGCTGTAAAATAAGAAGGAAAGGCATTAAATACCATTTTGTTTATGAAGTTACATCAACATCATCTCATTAGAATCTGGTACCAACTTTATAAATCAGCATCAATTAGAAATCGTACCAAAACTGCAGAATAACAAAATTAGATATTCACTTACCTTGAAAAGCGACGAGGCGTTTTTGAAACTGGTGTATTTGAAAATTCGGGGCCAAGATGATTGTAAGAGAAGAATAGTTAAAACTTCGTAAACTAATTGATACCAGTCAGATGAGTCAAGGTTTCCCAACTTCTCCTCTGAAATATTTTGTTTTATTTGTGGTTCATTAACCACAAAGCCAAAGATTCGCAAGCATATAACAGCACAGCCACTCTGGGAAACAAAGAACACAAGCATAGAACTACAATCACCAAAAGAATGAAGTTCATTAGACTGCATTGAAACAAAATAGACCATTAAAAGTTACTCTGTGAGTTATTTAATTGTTATTTAAATGGTCCAATTGCATGAGTAACTTAAAAATGAACAGAAACCACACAGGAAGTAGCAAATGCCTATTTATTCTAAGTTTAATAACTAATCAACTAACTAGACAGCTTATGGAACCTGAAGGTTCATCACCGAATTAACTAAAGCCCTCCACCGGACCCTCTCCCAGGCCAACAAAATCCAGTCCCCTTCAACTTTTTCCCAGTTCCCTTTTCTCAAACGCCTGAAATCTGTTTTCTTCCCTCAGAGTGAGAGACCATGGAAAGAAAGTGACATCTTTAATATCAGAACAGGAGTCTTACGTAGTTTGCAAATCACGTCTTTCAAACACCAATGAGCGTCTTAGAAATATGATACTTGTATCTTAATATTAATGTCAATATGAACTGGTTCAAGGCAATACTACTTTCATTCAATCTGTATATTATCTTAAGGCAGAGTAGAGAATCTTACCGGAAGAATGAAAAAATTGAACATTTCAAATCCAGAAACCTTGCTTTCGCTGTTTGCGACCACACAAAAAGCTATCCATTTTATGATGCCGAAAAGAAAGTATGCTAAGAACAGCCATTCACAGACTGCGAAAAAGTACTGATAGGCGGTCACAACTTGATGGAGCTTCACTGTCTCGCGGTAGTAAGATGTGCAGATTCCTAGTCTTGGTGTGTTCTCAATAAGAAGCCTGTTAATAAAGACATAAGGAATTTCAGTAATCACCAATTGGTTAAGCTGTACTCTTGGGTGTCACTAACAAGATACCTTTTGCTTATAATGCTCATGCATGTATTTAGGTCCACATTTAATACGGAACTTAAGATAAATTAAAGAATGATAATTACACAGTTTACCGTATATGACAGGGAATTTCTTTAGTAGTTAAGAAACTTTTCGCTTATCAAGAGAGACTTCGTTTCATGGAGCTGATTATTCTTAGGAATACAGTAGCAGCTCACTGTTCTAGATGTTCATTCATTGGAGATCTACTCGTATTGCAGGAAATTCCACACCACAGATGTCACATTATATAGTCATAATTTATTTTAACTTGTATTTAATTAAATATTTACTGTATTTAAAAATGTTACAAATTAAATCTGTAGATCAGAATGAATCTGTATTTTATGTTCTGTGTCATTATTTATGTTCAGTGAGCCATTTGGAAATGCGATATAGAATGTGACATGATCAACATGAAAAACAGAAGTTACATAATGTGATACAAATTTAAATTGAATTTGCCAGATATCTGGTTTTAATACGTGGATATGCATGATCGTCCTGTTATGCAGTCTATTGAAAGGATGCATTAAATGGTTAATGTTAAATATATTGTACTTAATTGTGAATGTGTTGCACATTTTTTATGTCTCAGTTTTATTTGTATTTATATTGACTTGTAGACTAGTTCCTTTGTTAGCCTATAAACAGCCTACATGTGATTTGTCTTGATATTAATATTATCACCCAAATTAACTTAATTACCATTTCCAGTCTGTGTCATTTAACTTGGCTTATAGCAGAATTGTGTCCACGAAGGAATAAAGTTTGTATGACATGCTTTTTGCATACCTTGATAAATGCTACTGTCCAAAATAACATTCTTCATTGATAAATGCAGTGTAACCACCACACATGTGTAGCAATGGGACAACAATATACCAGTCAAGAAGCATTTTGTGAATTGGGCTATAGTAACTAACTAACAAGATGGCTGACCGAACCCGAAAGTTCATCACCGAATTAACTAAAGTCCTCCATTGGTCCCTGTCCTGGGCCAACAAAATACAGTCTACTTCAACTCCTATCACCCATGGATACTGCCTGACATTATCCTCGCATCTACATCTAGGTCTTCCCACCGGTTTCTTCTCCTCAGGCTTCCCAATATTAATCTGTACCAAAATCACTATTATTGAGAGCAGATGCCAAGTAAAGTGATGCAGACAACACCTGATTTCAGATCATTCATTTCCAGCCCCGCGTGATTCTCCTGGACTCTCTTGATGGCAAAGTAATTTATATAGAAAATATAAATATCTGCGAAAAATAGAAGAATATGAAAGTGAGAACTTACTTCACAATGAAGATTGCATCGGCATTTGCATTATAGACAATTAAGTCAAGGAAAATGGCACTTGTTCTTCCTGTAATCCAATCATTATTCTTCAAGTTTTGCAATTTCTCAATGGCTTTGCTACGGTTGAGTGACAGATCTTCATAATACCCTCCGCCACCATACGTTAACAATCTTCCCCGACGACTGGAACCACCCAGTTCTTCTGCACTGGAATAAGTCCACCTGTAGTCAGAAACAGTAAATTAGTCTGCTATCCGTCGAGGGGCCTCGCGGTCTGAGGCACGAATCTTGGTCACTGAGACCAAGGGTTCGAATCCCACTCAAGCCATGGGTGTTTGTCCGCGTCTTTCTGTGTTGTGCTGACCGGTGTAAGGTAGAGAACTTGCGACGAGCCGATACCTCAATCAAGGAGACTTAACAAATGTCTATAGATCAAAGCCAACGAAAAAGATAAGACCCGCAGTGCTCAGGCACTTGAAGAAAATATTGTCTAAGTATCAAACCAAAGTAAATTAGTCTGCTTGTTTTAATTCCAATATACAAACACAGAAATATTATTTCTGGTTGTGTACATCTGCGTTTAGAGGTTATTCAAGAAAGGAAGATAGGTTCATCCTAGCAAATGGAAGAACCTCGAAATAGCATAAATGTTTCCACCTAATACATGCATATGAGTTGGCAGGAAGGTCAAAGGTTAATTCTCTTGTGAATAACCAAATTTCAGCTTTAAATGTTTGTCTGCACGCTTTAGAATTTTCGTTTGGATTGACTACGTAATACAGACACACACACACACTGTAGTATTACTTTCTTGGAGAAGTCCTAAAAGAAATCAGAAAACTATGTTGCACTACACAGACAAAATTTATCTGCTAATAACAGTTCCAATTCCTCAAGCACTTTTATAGAGGCGGTTGTGTGGTGTTTAAATATATCTTTCACTTATTTTCCTATAAACATAAACGGAATATTTTGATTTATATCAATAAAATATTCTGCTGAAATGTTAATTGAAAACTTACGCTGTTCCATTTCCTGGCCCAAATGGTTTTGTATCTTCTAACCAACGTGAATATGGTTCATAACATTGTTCGTTTGATTGATTTAAAGTTTGACGTACTACGCACGAATCATTTCTCACTCTCACCTGTAGACAATAAAGTTTTACTTGCATTCCAGTTACTCCAATACACACAAAAGTCCTGTGCCTTAGTAACGTGACACCTATTGATTGGACATGCTGAATGATGAAACAGTTCATATGAACGTATCTTGTCTTTACTGAATTCACTGTATTGTTTTTAATATTCACAGTTAAAAAATCAGATTAATTTATAAATTATAAGGCATGTATTATCAATAGATTGCTAAATTTACTTCACTGGAAATATTATGTTATAAAGAAAAATCTTCCTACCTGTCGTAGGCGTGGTGCTCCAACCAGCTTATTATCTTGCAACACAAATGCTTGATGTGTATCATTTTCGGATTTCCCGTAAATACTGTCGATCATTACAGTCTCTGCGAACTGAAAACAAAATTAGTTAATCACTTATAAACACAATGATCGTAAATTATATAACGACTGTACACAGCAGTGCATTCTGAAACCATTATCTAAATATGAACTATCAGTCACTAACTCTTTATGATATATAATACTCTTAGAGCAGTAAATATGCAGTTAATCGGACGATCAATGACTTTTTAAAAGAAATTTGGTGATGCTGAGAAAAACCTGCCTGCTTCCAGGACACATTTTAATACTGTTCTTTTATATATGCCAATGATTTCCAAGTGGGCTCTTTCCATGAGATTCTTCAAACAAATTTATGAACATTTTTCTTGAACATTATCCTTCCTATCCTTTTCTTATTACATGGTTTTCTCATCTAAACAGTGTTGGGTGGTTAATAGTACAAATTTTCTTTCCCTAATAAAATGTGATATTTATTTCATCTCGAATATAGACAGAAGTTGTGAATATTTGTAAAAATATGCCAAAGATTTTTAACAAGGGGGTTACCTTCATGTGGTCTTTCCAAAACCTGAATATTAAAATTTATAGAACAATTTCTCTGCACCAAGATAGAAAACGTATGATAAGAATGGGAAAGTGTTGCTTCATAACATTTCCATAATCCTGTCAGGGTAATTAAATCTGGAAAATTCAGATTGGCAGGACATACAAAATTTTATTTGGAAGATTTCATAGAAAGAGACCAGTTGGAAGCATCAGGTCGGATTTGGTTGTATGGAAACTGACTTGAAAGGGATGTTATTTAACCTTCTGGTGCCATAATAGAAAATTTCTCGTACAGTTGGATAACTTTTTTATAGTAATTAAGTCGACTGCTTAATCACTTAATTAGCAAATGAGTTTCTTAAATCACTTCATTATCTCTACATTTAAGCATTTATGTATGTCTCAATCGCATATTTATCTTAAATTCATACCTTCCAGAATTGAGTTATGCTTGACATGTTATAGAAGTTTCTTTCTTTAATACCATCTTGAAAATTAGTGTTCACAATCGACTCACTAAAATGGTTTTTGCACCAATACCACATGTTGGGTGAATTCCCCAATGTTCCTGAGAAAATAAAGTGATATTTTCAATATATTTAAACAATTCCAGCGAGTAGAACTTAGATCACAGAAGAAGACAGAGATATTTAGAGAATCCTGTTATATAACCAATAACAGACTTTTATCGAAGTTGAAATAAAACTATAAATTTCTCACTTTTTCAGTTCAAATACATCCACTGAATAATTTTCATAATTCAGGGCCGTGGCATGACCAAATAATTACCGGGAAATCACATTTCTCAAAGAAGGCTTATAGAAACTGGTGTAAAATACGAAACTCGTGAAGATCTGTAACTTTCATTTGGGAAATTATTTGTCTTACGTATTTAATAGAAAAGAAGAACATTGTATTCCCTATAGATTTAACATCTGAACTATTGATTAGCTTTATCTGCAATGGAATTTATAATTCTGTAACGAGAAGTATTTGAACCACTGTTTAGCTAAACAAGTGTTGATATGCAACTTGATTAAATAAATACCAAGATGAGTGAACTTTCCAAATCACAGAGAATTTGTTTGAATGTGTATGTATTCCAATATTTGGGCCTAGTACAGAAGTCGCCGTAGTGTGGAGAAAACTACATAGAGAGAAACTTAAAAATTTGTAATCCATCACCAATATTGCCAGGGTGATTGAGTCAAGTAGAATGAGATGGGCTGGGCATGTATCGCGCATGGATGGGACAAGGGGTGTGCACGGGGTGTTGGTTGGGAAACCTGAGCGGAAGAGACAGCTGGGGAGACCTAGACGTAGATGGGAGGATAATGTCTGGCGGGATCTATGGGAGATAGGAGTTGGAGCACGCTGGATTTTGTTGATCAATTTCAAGGTACAGTGAAGGGCTTTGGTTAACTCCGTGATGAACCTTCGATTTAATTAAGCTATCTAGTCGGTTACATATTCCAAATTGGACTACAGTTTTCCTTTCCAGTTAAATACACACACTTGTAAAGCAACGCTCACAAGATGCCAATGTTACGTAATGAGAGTGAGAAAATGATCCTAATGTACATAATAACATAAAATCGAAAATAGGACTTGACTATGTAGGCAGTACAATTAATCTGTTTTATTAAACCCCTTTGGTTGTAGTAGCCTGTCTGAGCATCAGTTACACTGTACTCCTGGTAAAACCATGTGAGTCAAAATTTACTTACCTATTATCACTACGAAGACGAAGATTAAGTACAGGATGAATTTTATGTCATCCAATATGGTCCCACTCTTGCAAGGTGATATAAATGTAAGTAAATGCTGCTTCATTCCTAAAACACAAATGACTTTATATCAGTACTGAGAATTCTTATGGTCGTATTTATCGGGACTTATGTACTGTAATGGATAAAAAATTCATAAGACATGCCTTGATTTCATTTGTGTTTGACATTTGGTATTAGAAAAACGTATGTTCTTGAGGTAAAATGTTAATCAAGGCTGTGGTTTCGCTACTAAATCCTCCGACTCCTTCATAAAAGCTAAATATGTATTAGTAAGTGTAAACCTACTAAAATGGTAAAATGTACCACAAGAGATTTCATCACCACCTCGTGAATCATCAGGCTACCTTTTAAACTTAAAACTTACATTTAAATATACGTCTAATGATTTTTGCAGAAATCGGTTGATTTCTAGACAGTTTGTATTCTTACGATACACGAGCCAAAGTTACAAAGCATTATTCCACACACCACGTGGTTTAACGCGTAATTGAATCTCCCTAAGCGTGAGGCCGTCGGCGTCTCAAATGGTAACGAAAGTTTTCTTAAGATTTTATATCGAGGTCGGAGTCGGAGTCTGTTCAATCTTACCGACTCCGACTCCACATCCCTGATCTTAGTTACCATAATATACCCATTGCAGAAAAACGCTCCATACCGTGAATTTGAATGTCTTCAGCTGCAGGTTCTTGATCTTCCACATTATAATTCGTTGTACTCGAAATCATTTTTCTATTAATCTAGACTTTGCACGTTTATGCTTCTTCCGACTGCAACAAAACAAATATTTGTCGTTTATTTATTATGCCTAGCAACGGGTCACATTATCAACAATGGGCAAGACCAACAATACGAGTTTCAGGCGAGTGAGGTGCTGTCATCTGGTGGCCATAGTCGTATATATTTTTTACAATGTATCCACAGATTATATCTCAAGAATAACCGATGATCACTAAAAATCTTAAAAATTCGAATGAAACGTGTATATTGGATTATTTTCAAAGGTCTTCAATTGCACAAAAGTATTTTATGTACGACGCATTTTTTCCACAAGCGATTCCCAGACCATTTGTTTCCACAGTAACGAAAGGCGTTTGTTGACATCAATATAAATATTTACCAATAAAATATAACAATGTTGGCCAAAACTATGACGTAACCATTTTTTTCAGTAAAATCATGGAGTTCTTTACACTTTATTGGGGCAATTCCACTTCATATATAAAACAAATTCACAAATGGCATTCAGTGGGCATGTCAAACACTACTCGTGAATGCACGCTTTAAAGTCTAGCAAACATCCGAAAGGAGGCGGCAATGACCCACTATTGAGTTAAGCTACAAATGGATGGATGTATGAATAGATAGATAGATAGATAGATAAATGGATAGAGAGAGATATATAGAAGCTGTTCATGTATCAAGAAATGTAAAGATTTCGAATTCATTTTCTCAATATGTGCCCCGTATCTCAAGCAGAAGATCGTCTAAATATTATTTAAGAATTCGGTCCGTACCGCGAAGAAAACTCTACACTTCACCATTACAAAGATCACCCGGTTAATACCGTTTAAGAAAATGATCGCTGTTTACCCTTAGAATCACACGAAACCCACAAATACACAATGAAGGGTTATTAATCGTGAAATCAGGTGGTACACATACTTACCGTAAGACACTTAAGGGTTCTAACTGTTTCATCAAGATTCTCGACTAGTAAACATGCCTTGTCGTTCCACACATTCGAATTTCTAATTGTTTACTGGAATATTAAATTGCAGTCAATTTTTACCGTAAAAAACAAAAGTCAGTCTAAAATTAATTGAAATTGTGTTAGAAAGAAAGAAACTAGCTTCATTTTCTTGCAAGTGTTCATAATTATTAACAAACATATGTAAATATGTTGATAAATAATAATAATCACAATAAAAGAAGATGAATTCTTTACCTCTCTCTTCGTTCAAGGGAAGGGAACTAGATTCATCAGCAATAAACAATCGAATTATTAACAAAGCTCAGAGAGTGTAAAGACGCACTTCTTCTACAAAAGATTCACAGTTCAGTTCTTTCCAGACTAAGAAAACCTGATTGTTGACGACAATACTTACTAATGAAATACAACAATGTCAATGACGTAACAATTTTAATTGTCATGCCAATATTGTTACGGGTTCGGTTTATAAACTCCAATACATTCCTGCATTGTTAGACACGCACGTGTTCATATATAAATTAATCATTGTCATTCGATATTTACATTGTTGGTAGCTGAAAATAATACAAAGATATTTACTCAGTTCTGTAATTTAGTGACATGCCATTCTTCCTGTAATAAGTCAATAATCACTATTAAATGTGTTCTCTATAAAAATAAAATAAATTTAAAAATAATTGAAATTCCATTTTCCTTTACTTAAAAAGTTCAGGTCTTTTTGTAATTGGTTAATTTAAAGATGATTTTTGAGGAGCCCCATCACCCATGGGCGAGAGAAAAATTGTTCCTTTCTTCGAATCCCGGAAAACATGATTTCTGTAGTTCGGATAGTAAGCACTGTGGGAGATTGGCGCTAAGGAAAATTCTGTTTCTGGACAAGGATTTGATTAACTGCGCCCACAAACCCAAAAATTGTCCTGAGTTCCAGAAGATGAATTTGTAAGAAACTGACGTATTTCCCGTTAGTAAATTCTGCGCACTCTCTTCGTCATATGTAAAGTCGATAATTGCGGGTTGACGTGTTTGTTTACTTCTACGCTTATGACTCATGAACGAAAAAACCTTTTGTACTCTTAAATTGGCATGATTTTTCCATAAGACCCATAACAGAACACACCATCTTTCACTGCTGTAACTGAGGGCTGATTTTGAGGTAATATTGTGTAAACGCAATTACGTATCAACTGTAATGTTTGCCAAAATCTCATCTAATTACACTATTAACCTTATTGCATTTCTAAATTTGAAATCTGTATCATTTCTGTGGTCTGAATATGTATTTCCCAAGTACGTAATATAAAAAAGACTTTCTTTATTATTTATATATATATATATAATATTATTTTAGGTTCCTGGAATTGTGATGTAAGGCACGTAATGAAAGCTGCTATTGTATCGCTGCATAAATCGATCCCGTTAATGAGTGTATGAAATGTAATGTTCAGTCTGCGTACTTTTTGTTCAGTTTCTTTTAACATCCCTGATTATTCACAATCCGTTATACATGGGCATTCGGTAAATCTTCTGATATTGTCTAATGACGAGCGAAATACATTTCCAGTAAAATTCTTGATTGAAAATTAACTTAAGACTAAGTTACTTTATGGCTTGAGTGGGATTCTAACCCACGGTCCCAGTGACCGCGCGGCCACTGTGACCCCTTGTGAATGTTAATATAGTAATTATTTATTCAACCGATATCCCCTTTTTGCAACCTATACAGGAGTCTGTATATTACAGCGTATTCGTATTCAAATAGTAGCATTACTATTGCGCGTGTTAAATATCTAATAATTAATCTGTTCTAATATTTATACTGCTTTATCAACCAACTCTGCATAAAACTTCAGCCAATACTTGAGTTTATTTATTATTTTATTTAGTGTTCTGTCTGACGACAGGTCCATATGAACAGGATCCTTCCATCCTTTTCTCGGACTGGGAACTGTTCATATACGTTCTTGGCAGATGATCCAGAAGTGGTTTGCCATTGCCTTCTTCTGTGTGTAAATGAAGAAATTTTTTAGATGCCACGGAGAAACCGGGGAAGCCCCCGGAGGAAAACTCCGTGTTGCCTAGACCACGGCCTTGCCCAACACAAGTTATAAATTCGGGCACCGCCGGGAATCGAACCCGAGACCCCAGTCTTACAAGGCCAGCGTTCTAACCGCTAGACCACCGTGGCTAATACTTCAGTACAAGCAGTTTATTGTAAATCAGACCTTAGGTATGTTAGTAAATTTTATTCCTCTAATTTATGTACACAACCAGAGTTTTATAACCGACCGATTCGGCCTGCAAAGGATTTAGGTATCATCCTCCTCTCGAATTATTTGTCCTTACATTTATCGCATCAACTGTTGAGTAGTTGCATCGTTTACTTTGAAACAAATAAGATGGCTGTGCATGTTCTGACCAATTGTTTTGACGTAAATACGTCTATATTTTAGGGTCAGTATCATTCGGCAAAAAAGTGTTAAGAAAAAGTGTTACGAGATAGTGTTACGAAATAGTGTTAAGAAAAAGTGTTACGAAATAGCGTTACGAAAAAGGGAAACGAAAAAGTGTAACTTCGTTGTTATGTTACCTAGGAAACCTCATCTGTTTACTCGGCATTATTTTTACCTAGGAAACGTCATCTGTTTATCAACAAATACACAACAATGGTTACCTACAAAGTTACCTTACATTACCTTACCTTACATTACCTTACATTACCTTGCCTTACATTACATTACCTTACATTACATTACATTCAGCTACCACAGACCCATCTTAAGCGTAACCTATTCAAGTTAAATAAGCAAAGTCTTAATCAAACTTTACTCAATTGTAAAGCAGGTATGACGTATTTACGTCAAATTATCCGGAACCATGGCTCCACTGACAACTTTTTTCTATTTGCTGCCATGACCAGACTCGTAAGCACTGAGTTCAGGAGAAAACTTCGGGTTAAGCGGACGCAGCGTGAAACTTGCTACTATCGGCCATTTAGTGCAGTGGTTTAGGCGCAGGAACAAAGTTACGTTTCACGTCACTCACCTGTTTCTTCGTGCGATGCTCGAAATGCATTCGTTGACCACTGAAGGAAATTACACAAATGCAATATCAGGATCACGTGACCAATAAAAAGTGAAGACGTTAAAAGTTCGTAGTAGCTCACATAATGCAAGACTTACTTCTAGCACGAAGAAAACTGTAAATTTATTGCTTAAATAACACCTGAGACACGTTTAACAAAGCATCCGAGCCCTTCCGAAAGTATTAATGATCAGACAAGAGAACCCACTCGTTAAACACATCACACACCTAAAGAACGATACGCGCACCGCCACGCTTTCCCTATACGTTCAGCATTAGCTTTCGGTATTTTTTACATTTTCTGCAGTGTCTCATACATTCTACTTCAATGTCGTCCATCTTGTTGTGGCAATTTGCTTGCAGATTCAATCAAAATTTTGAATATGTGGAAAAATTTCTTTAGCGAGCTCTTAAATGTTCATGAGACTGATGATGTTAGACAGATTAAAATGCATACAGCTGAACTGTTAGTGCCAGAACATGGTTTAGATGAAGTTGAACTAGCCATTGGGAAGTTGAAAGGTTATAAACCTCCAGGAATTGATCAGATTCCGGCCGAATTAATTAAAGCAGGTGGCAAAGGGTTGAATATGAGGATCCATAAGCTTATTCAGTTAATTTGGGATAAGGAAGAGATGCCACAACAATGGAAGGAATCCATAATTATTCCTGTTCATAAGAAGGGGGACAAGACTGAGTGTGGTAATTACCGAGGAATTTCGCTGCTATCAACCTCATACAAAATTCTATCAAACATTCTTTTGGCAAGATTAACCCCATATGCGAATGAAATTATTGGGGATCATCAATGTGGATTCAGACGAAACAGATCAACGATTAATCAGATCTTTTGCATTCGTCAGATACTAGAGAAAAAATGGGAGTTCGGTGGGACCGTACATCAGTTATTTATAGAATTCAAAAAAGCCTTTGACTCTGTGAAGAGAGAAGTGCTATATAATATTCTTATTGAATTTGGTATACCAAAGAAGCTAGTGAGTCTAATAAAAATGTGCTCAAATGAAACCTGTAGCAAAATTCGAGTAGTTAAATATGTATCTGAGACATTCTTCATCAAGAACGGTCTAAAACAAGGAGATGCTTTGTCTCCCTTGCTCTTTAACTTTGCGCTAGAATATACCATCAGGAAAGTCCAAGGTAGGCAGGAGGGTTTGCAATTGAATGGGACACATCAGCTATTGGCATTTGCTGATGATGTTAATTTATTGGGGGACGATATAAATACAATAAAGAGGAACGCACAAGTTTTACTAGAGGCTGGTAGACAAGTGGGGCTGGAAGTAAATTCAGAAAAAACTAAGTACATGTTGGTATCTCACCGTCAGCAGACAGGCGGGCAGAATTATCTTAGGGTAGCTAATAAGACCTTTGAAAGGGTTACAAAGTTCAAATATTTGGGAACAACAATAACAAATCAAAATGATACTCGTGAGGAAGTTAGGAGGAGATTAAATTCTGGAAATGCTTGCTACTTCTCAGTTCAAAATATTTTGTCTTCCCGTCTGATTTCTAAGAACCTGAATATTAAAGTATACAAAACAATAATCTTCCTTGTTGTTTTGTATGGGTGCGAAACTTGGTCCCTTACTCAGAGGGAGGAACATAGATTGCAGGTGTTTGAGAATCGGGTGTTGAGGACGATATTTGGGCCTAAGAGGGAAGACGATGGGGCGTGGAGAAAACTGCGTAATGACGAACTTAAAAAATGTATCCTTCTCCCCCAATATTGTCTGTGTGATTAAGTCGAGAAGAATGTGATGGGCTGGGCATGTAGCGCGCAAGGATGGGACAAGAGGTGTGCACCAGGTATTGGTTGGGAAGCCTGAGTGGAAGACACTGGTGGCGAGACCTAGAGGTAGATTTGAGTATAATGTCAGGCAAGACCCATAGGTGATAGGAGTTGAAGGAGACTGGATTTTGTTGGCCCAGGGCTTTGGTTAATTCGGTGATGAACCTTCGGGTTCGGTAAGCCATCTAGTTAGTTAGTTAGTCGTCCATCTTGTTATCTCTACAGTGTATGACGCAATTCGCAAGCGCAGAATTAGCGTGAAGTGCGATGCGCCTTTATTTGTATAAATAAATGTTTGTAAAACCTAAACCATTTGTGATATGTAAAATTGAAAACAGAGGTAATACGTATTTCGTACGCAATATGTCCAGATCCATCTCTTACGGTTTTCGAGAGGTGATGAACAATAATAATAAATAGGAATCCCTTACCTCAAACTTTGTTCAATTGTAAGAGACCTCGATGCCCACCGGCAATGACCAATCAATATATCAATCAAAACTAAAATGGAGAGGGTGGAGGGCAGTATCACAGATTTCTTAAAAATTCTTATGTAAGATAAGTACTTATGATATTCTAAAACGTTTTTAAAACCACAAAATTTCCTACTCTACGACGCACTTCTTCTACAAGCGATTCACAGCTCAGCTCTTTCCGCAATAACGAAAGCGGATTGTTGACGGTGATAATGAAACACAACAATGCCGAGTAAACAGATGACACATTTTCGTAACGCTGTTTTTGCCGAATGACCCTTCCGTATAGACGTATTTATGTCAAAAACACTTCGCATAGCCCAGTCGTTGCCCAGGTACTATTAATTCATTGGGGGGGGGGGGGGGGGAATTCGACTTATGAAATATTCAGGAACTTAACGACTATGTCGAAATAATTTCATTTGCTACACATAAAAATGTAAAAGTAAAGCAGTCCTCCGCTAAACATATGATTTTCTTACACATAAACACATTTTAATAAGGCTAAACAATATCATAGGGCAAACATAAAAAATAAAGCTACAGATTAACATAAAAAATAAGTTCACGCAAATTTAATTTCAGCAGAGTTCTGTGGTGTAATAGAAATATTAATCAACAGAAATACTCTCTGAAGAATAAATGAATATAACTGTAATAAAATCAAAGGTTTTCTGGGTGTTTTCCATCGTCTAATAAAATCATAATATCACAGGACGTTTCGGAGATGGGACTCTATCAGCTGGGTCCAATCGGTATAGCTAATCCCTAGAGATTAGTTTAATCGATTGTTCCCAACTGAGCAGGAATACCTGAAGACGAAGACAAAGTCCCATCTCCGAAACGTCGTGCAATTTTATGACTTTATTAGACTATGGAAAACATCCAGAATAATTTTTACTTTAGAAACGCACCATCATTACAAACTCTTAGATTTGAAGTACTGTAATATGTTATTAAATAAATACACATAGAAATCTGTACTAAATCAGAATTAACTAGACATTAATATTTTTAAATTTACTTTAAGAAAAATTCTATAATTTCTTTGTATGAATATTTGTCATTATCTGGATTATTATCTTCCCCGGCATTCTGCCTTTCATATCCAAGTTTTGACATCAATTTTTCAAAGTGTTGAGACAGTCGTCGAAAATGTTTGGAAATAATTCACCTGTGATTAAAGAAACAATCAGTAAATTATTAAGGTTACTAGAATTGTCAAAGTTTGTACTAATTTGTCACCAATACATTTCTTACATTTCCTTGTTGCCTATTTATTTTATTGTTTTTTGTATAAGCACAAACTATTATTTACTGTAAGAGGGAAATGCTCTGTTGTCAATGTTAAAACTTGGTTTATACTTTTCAGTCGAATCCTAATAAGTGGGCAGTGGAGCCTGTCAGATTCAAAGTCTCAAGGGTAAGTAGTCCTAATTACTATTGTCAGGATGTTGAAATTTACTGTCCACCGACCAGAATAAAATCCCTGCTAGGAATTCAATATACACTCAAGAACAATATTTCGCTGTGACTGACGAGTTACTACTAGCCATCCTGAAACCATTCGTTCCTCAACCACTGAATAACAGACAGAAGGCTTTCGTGTGTCCTAATGGGAATAGCTTTAAGATTACCTCACAGTGGCACAGTTATTTAATCTAGAATATTATCGCAACACACACAGAACACATTAGAGATACATTCACTACACGCCACTCTTAACTGCTTGATGTTTTCAGTCTGTGTAGTAGCGTAAAACTCTGGCGTGTCACACTTCCCACCAATACCAGCTCTCTAGTCCACATGATAGGAGACATTCCCGATGCACCGCACCAGAACCTACTTACCCGCGGCAGGGATTTTATCCTGGCTATTAGACAGTAGGAGGTTAGTGTGACCTGAAGATTTAACAAAGAGGAGACAAATTCATGCAGAATTTTCTTGCATTTGCATAATTTTTTGAGAATTTTCTTAGGGTTAAATAATTCAAGTTGAGTTTTCTCATACAAAAATTTACACTAGTGTAAACTGTCGATGTTGAACAATTCTGGATGCGTAGTTTGTTTAATCGGAAAAGATAACATCCAATGAAGATTTCTGTCTTCTGGGTCGTATATTAACTAATGTGGAGTTGGAGTGAGGTTGTAAGTTAGGCAGTAGGGCAGGAGGAGGTGACATAGGTAAGGAAGGGGAGGTAGCAGTTGTTGTTACATGAGTTGAACAGACAGTTTTTGATGGCAAAGTTGCTGAAGATGAAGTGGAGGAAGGATGAGACTTAGAGGTCATGGTGCTTCCGTCAAAAGGGAAATTCATCGCCCTGATGGTGACACAACAACCCAGAAGACACCGATCTTCATACTCACCGCTGTGAAAACCACAAATCCTACGTAACTTCATATAATTATACACATTTATACATAGAAACATAGAAACATACCTGTACTACTTGGAAATTAATGGTACAACTTATACCGAGGATGTAACGAATGAAACTTAAAACCACAATAATGGCAATTCATGATAAAAAGGCATGTGACTAAAATAATGATGATGACAACTGAAATTGCAGTAATCTCCTTCCAGTGCTGTAAAATAAGAAGGAAAGGCATTAAATACCATTTTGTTTATGAAGTTACATCAACATCATCTCATTAGAATCTGGTACCAACTTTATAAATCAGCATCAATTAGAAATCGTACCAAAACTGCAGAATAACAAAATTAGATATTCACTTACCTTGAAAAGCGACGAGGCGTTTTTGAAACTGGTGTATTTGAAAATTCGGGGCCAAGATGATTGTAAGAGAAGAATAGTTAAAACTTCGTAAACTAATTGATACCAGTCAGATGAGTCAAGGTTTCCCAACTTCTCCTCTGAAATATTTTGTTTTATTTGTGGTTCATTAACCACAAAGCCAAAGATTCGCAAGCATATAACAGCACAGCCACTCTGGGAAACAAAGAACACAAGCATAGAACTACAATCACCAAAAGAATGAAGTTCATTAGACTGCATTGAAACAAAATAGACCATTAAAAGTTACTCTGTGAGTTATTTAATTGTTATTTAAATGGTCCAATTGCATGAGTAACTTAAAAATGAACAGAAACCACACAGGAAGTAGCAAATGCCTATTTATTCTAAGTTTAATAACTAATCAACTAACTAGACAGCTTATGGAACCTGAAGGTTCATCACCGAATTAACTAAAGCCCTCCACCGGACCCTCTCCCGGGCCAACAAAATCCAGTCCCCTTCAACTTTTTCCCAGTTCCCTTTTCTCTAACGCCTGAAATATGTTTTCTTCCCTCAGAGTGAGAGACCATGGAAAGAAAGTGACATCTTTAATATCAGAACAGGAGTCTTACGTAGTTTGCAAATCACGTCTTTCAAACACCAATGAGCGTCTTAGAAATATGATTCTTGTATCTTAAATATTAATGTCAATATAAACTGGTTCAAGGCAATACTACTTTCATTCAATCTGTATATTATCTTAAGGCAGAGTAGAGAATCTTACCGGAAGAATGAAAAAATTGAACATTTCAAATCCAGAAACCTTGCTTTCGCTGTTTACGACCACACAAAAAGCTATCCATTTTATGATGCCGAAAAGAAAGAATGCTACGAACATGCATTCACAGACTGCGAAAAAGTACTGATAGGCGGTCACAACTTGATGGAGCTTCACTGTCTCGCGGTAGTAAGATGTGCAGATTCCTCGTCTTGGTATGTTCTCAATAAGGAGCCTGTTAATAAAGACATAAAGAATTTCAGTAATCACTAATTGGTTAAGCTGTACTCTTGGGTGGCACAAACAAGATACCTTTTGCTTATAATGCTCATGCATGTATTTAGGCCCACATTTAATACGAAACTTAAGATAAATTAAAGAATGATAATTACACAGTTTACCGTAAATGATAGGGGATTTCTTGACTAGGAAAGAAACTTTTCGCTTATCAAGAGAGACTTCGTTTCATGGAGCTGATTATTCTTAGGAATAAAGTAGCACCTCACTGTTCTAGATGTTCATTCAATGGAGATCTACTCGTATTGCACAGACGTCAAATTATATAGTCATAATTTTCTTTAAATTGTATTTAATTAAATATTTACTGTATTGAAAAATGTAACAAATTAAAATTGTAGACCTGAATGAGATCTATATTTTATGTTCTGTGTCATTGTTTTTGTACAGTGAGCCATTTTTGGAAATGTGATATAGAATTTGACATGCTCATCATGAAAAACAGAAGTTACATCATGTGATACAGTCTTAAATTAATTTTTCCAGATATCTGGTTTTAATAATGACCGTTCTGTTATGCAATTTATCGAAAGGATGCATAAAATGGTTAATATTAAATATATTGAACTTAATTGCGACTGCGTTGCACATTTTTTATGCCTCAGTTTTGTTTGTATTTATATTGACTTGTAGACTAATTTCGTTGTTAGCCTGTAAACAGCCTATGTGTGATTTGTCTTGGCATTTACATTCTCACCCAAATTAACATAATTACCACTTGCACTGTCTGTGTCATTTAACTTGGCTTATAGCAGATTTGGGTCCACGAGGGAGTAAAGTTAGTATGACATGCTTTTTGCATACCCTGATTAATGCTACGTCCCGCGCCGTAGTCGCGCGGTCTGAGACATCATGCTTCGGACCGGCGATACGGAATGCGCGCTGGTTCGAGTGTCGGGGAAATAAATTTCTCATGAGATTTTCGACCAGTGTAAGGGACCGGTGCCAACCCAGCATCGTGAGGAAATTGGAGAGCTACAATGAGTAGCGTAATCCGGTCTTGAAAACTAGCAATGGCTGGGGGTTCGTCGTGCTGACCACACGTCATCCTATATCTGGTCGGATGATCGTTCACCTCTGCTTAGGCATGTGAACGCGATGCCAGCAGTCAAGCTAGTCGCCTTTGGCTCTCTGGAGTTGTTACGCCATGGATTATTATTATTATTATTCTTGTTTTTGTTGTTGTTGATAAGTGCTACAGCCCAAACTAAATTTCCTCATTGAAATATGCAGTGCAAGTACCACATATATGTAGCTATGGGACAACATTATACCAGTCAAGAAACATTTTGTGAATTGGGGCTATAGTAACTAACTAACAAGATGGCTGACCGAACCCTAAAGTTCATCACCGAATTAATTAAAGTCCTCCACTGGTCCCTGACCTGGGCCAACAAAATACAGTCTCCTTCAACTCCTATCACCCATGGATCCTGCCTGACATTATCCTCCCATCTACATCTAGGTCTCCCCAGCGGTCTCTTATCATCAGGGTTCCCAATATTAAGCTGAAACAAAATCACTTCCATTGAGAGCAGATGCCAAGTAAAATGATGCAGACAACACCTGATTTCAGACCATTCTTTTCCAGCCCCATGTGATTCTCCTGAACTCTCTTGATGGCAAAGTACTTTACATAGAAAATATAAATATCTGTGCCAAAGATAAGAATTTGAAAGTGAGAACTTACTTCACAATGAACATTGCATCGGCATTTGCACTATAGACAATTAAGTCAAGGAAAATGGCACTTGTTCTTCCTGTAATCCAATCATTATTCTTCAAGTTTTGCAATTTCTCAATGGCTTCGCTACGGTTGAGTGACAGATCTTCATAATACCCTCCGCCACCATACGTTGACCATCTTCCTTGATTACTGAAATCACCCAGTACTTCTGCACTGAAATAAGTCCACCTGTAGTCAGAAACAGTAAATTAGTCTGCAAGCCGTCGCAGTGGCCGCGCGGTCTGAGGATCGAATCTTGGTCATTGGGACCAAGGGTTCGAATCCCACTCAAGCCATGGGTGTTTGTCCGCGTTTTTCTATGTTGTGCTGACCTGTGTACAGGTAGAGGCCTTGCGACGGGCCGATCCCTCGTACAAGGAGTCTTAACAAATGTCTATAGATCAAAGCCAACGAAAAAGTAAGGACCAGCAGTGCTCAGGCACTTGAAGAATGGATTGTCAATGTATCAAAGCAAAGCAAATTAGTCTGCTTGTTTTAGTTCCAGTATACAAACACAGAAATATTATTTCTGGTTATGTACATCTACGTTTAAAGGTTATTCAAGAAAGGAAGATAGGTTCATCCTAGCAAATGGAAGAACCTCGAAATAGCATAAATGTTTCCACCTAATATATGCATATGAGTTGGCAGGAAGGTCAAAGGTTAATTCTCTTGTGAATAACCAAATTTCAGCTTTAAATGTTGTAACCTACCCATAGAATTTTCGTTTGGATTGTCTACATAATACACACACACACACATCATTGTATTACTTTCTTGAAAAAGTCCTAAATGAAATCAGATAAACATGTTGAACTACATGAACATAATGTATCTGCTAATAACAGTTCCAATTCCTCAAGCACTTTTATAGAGGCGTCTGTGTGGTGTTTAAATATATCTTTCATATGTTTTCCTATAAACATAAAGAAAATATTTTGATTTACATCAATAAAATGTTCTGCTGAAAATGTTAATTGAAAACTTACGCTGTTCCATTTCCTGGCCCAAATGGTTTTGTATCTTCGTACCAACGTGAATATGATTCATAACATACTTCGGTTGATCGATTTAATGATTGACGTACTACGCACGAATCATTTTTCACTCTCACCTGTAGACAATAAAGTTTTATTTGCATTCCAGTTACTCCAATACACACAAAAGTCCTATGCTTTAGTAACGGGACACCTATTGATTGGACACGCTGAATGATGAAACAGTTCATATGAACGTATCTTGTCATTACTGAATTCACTATATTGTTTTTTATTATTCACAGTTAAAATATTCAGATTAACTTATGAATCATAAGTCATTTATTATCAATAGATTGCTAACTTTATTTCACTGAAAATCTTATGTTATAAAGAAAAATGTTCCTACCTGTCGTAGGCGTGGTACTCCAACCAGCTTATTATCTTGCAACACAAATGCTTGATGCGTAACATTTTCGGATTTCCCGTAAATACTGTCGATCATTACAGTCTCTGCGAACTGAAAACAAAATTAGTTAATCACTTATAAACACAATGATCGTAAATTATATAACGACTGTACACAGCAGTGCATTCTGAAACCATTATCTAAATATGAACTATCAGTCACTAACTCTTTATGATATATAATACTCTTAGAGCAGTAAATATGCAGTTAATCGGACGATCAATGACTTTTTAAAAGAAATTTGGTGATACTGAGAAAAACCTGCCTGCTTCCAGGACACTTTTTAATACTGTTCTTTTATATATGCCAATGATTTCCAAGTGGGCTCTTTCCATGAGATTCTTCAATCAAAATTATGAACATGTTTCTTGAACATTATCCTTCCTATCCTTTTCTTATTACATGGTTTTCTCATCTAAACAGTGTTGTATGGTTAATAGTATAAATTTTCTTTCCCTAATAAAATGTGCTATTTATTTCATCTTGAATATAGACAGAAGTTGTGAATGTTTGCAATAATATGCCACAGACAGTTAACAAGGGGGTCACCTTCATGTGGTCTTTCCAAAACCTGAAGAATAAAATTTATAGAACAATTTCTCTGCACCAAGATAGAAAAAGTATGATAAGAATGGGAAAGTGTTGCTTCATAACTTATGCATAATGCTGTCAGGGTGATTAAATCTCGAAGATTGAGATTGGCAGGCCATACAAAAATTATGCAGACAGATGGAATTCGTACAAAATATTATTTCTAAGATTTCGTAGAAAGAGACCATTTGGGTACACCAGGTCGGATTTGGTTGTATGGACACTGACTTTAAAGTGATATTAATTAATCGACTGGTAACATATTAGAAAATTTCTTGTATAGTTGGATAACTTTTTTATAGTAATAATGTCGACTGCTTAATCACTTAATTAGCAAATGAGTTTCTTAAATCACTTCATTATCTCTACATTTAAGCATTTATGTATGTCCCAATCGCATATTTATCTTAAATTCATACCTTCCAGAATTGAGTTATGCTTGACATGTTATAGAAGTTTCTTTCTTTAATACCATCTTGAAAATTAGTGTTCACAATCGACTCACTAAAATGGTTTTTGCACCAATACCACATGTTGGGTGAATTCCCCAATGTTCCTGAAAAAAAAGAGTGATATTTTCAATAAATAAACAATTCCAGTGAGTAGAACTTAGATCACAGGAGAAGACAAAGAAATTAAGAGAATCCTGTTATTTAAACAATTACAGACTTTTATCTAAGTTGAAATAAAACTTTAAATTTCTCAATTTTCAATTGGAATACATGCACTGAATCTGTTTCATAATTCAGGGCTGTGGCATGACCGAATATTTACCAGGAATTCACATTTCTGAAACAGGGCTTTAGGAACTGGTGTAAAATACAGAACTTGTGAAGATCTGTAACTTTCATTTGGGAATTTATTTCTCTCACGTATTTAATAGAATAGAGAAACATTGCATTCCCTACAGATTTAACAACTGCACTATTAATTAGCTTTATCGACAATGGAATTTATGATTATGTAACCTGAAATACTTGTATCACTGTTTAGCTAACCAAGAGTTGATACGCAACTTGATTAAATAAATACCAAGATGAGTGAACATTCCAAATCACTGAACATTTGTTTGAATGTGGATGTGTTCCAATATTTGAGGCCAGGGGAGAAGACGACGTAGTCTGGAGAAAACTACATAGAGAGAAACTTGAAAATTTGTAATCCACTCCCAATATTGTCAGGGTGATTAAGTCGAGAAGGCTTGAGGTGTTTGGGGCATGTGGCACACATCGGCGGAAGAATAAGTATGCACTTGGTAATGGTTGGGAATACTGAGGGGAAGATATCTCTGGGGAGACCTAGACGTAGATGGGAGGATAATCTCAGGCGGGATCTATGGGAGATAGGAGTTGGAGCACGCTGGATTTTGTTGATCAATTTCAAGGTACAGTGAAGGGCTTTGGTTAACTCCGTGATGAACCTTCGATTTAATTAAGCTATCTAGTCGGTTACATATTCCAAATTGGACTACAGTTTTCCTTTCCAGTTAAATACACACACTTGTAAAGCAACGCTCACAAGATGCCAATGTTACGTAATGAGAGTGAGAAAATGATCCTAATGTACATAATAACATAAAATCGAAAATAGGACTTGACTATGTAGGCAGTACAATTAATCTGTTTTATTAAACCCTTTTGGTAGTAGTACCCTGTCTGAGCATCAGTTACACTGTAGTCCTGGTAAAATCATGTGAGTCAAAATTTACTTACCTATTATCACTACGAAGACGAAGATTAAGTACAGGATGAATTTTATGTCATCCAATATGGTCCCATTCCTTTCAGGTGATATAAATGCAAGTAAATGCTGTTTCATTCCTAAAACACAAAGAACTTTATATCAGTACTGAGAATTCTTATGGTCATATTTATTGGGCCTTGTGTACTTTTTTGGATAAAAAATCTATAAGGCATGCCTTGATTTCATTTGTGTTTGGCATTTGGTATTAGAAAAACGTATGTTCTTGAGGTGCAATGTTAATCAGGGCTGTGGAGTCAGAACTAAACCCTCCGACTCATTTATAAAAGCTCAGTATGTATTAATAGTGGTAAACCTCCTAAAATGGTAAATTGTACCATAAGAGATATCAACATCACGTGAAACATCAGGCTACTTATTAGACTTAAAACTTACATTTAAATATAAGTGTAATGGTTTTTGCAGAAATCGGTTTATTTGTTGATAGTTTGTACTAGAGCCAAAGTTACAAAGCATTATTCCCACACCACGTGGTTTAACGCGTCGTAGAATCTTACTAAGCGTGAGGTCGTCAGTGGCTCAAATGGTAACGAAAGTGTTCTTAAGATTTTATATCGAGGTCGGAGTCGGAGTCGGTTCCTTCTCACCGACTCCGACTCCACAGCCCTGATCTTAGTTACGATAATACGAAAAGTTAAGGATCATGACCAAATTCTGTTATAAATTCAGTACATTTTTCTTTTAAAAATTGGTAAGTGGACTGAACTTACCAGTTTTATTAAATTTTGTTTTATTCGGTTGAAAGCATGAACATTAAATTGAGTTCAAATACGTGATTTAATTCTGACCGAATACAAAGAATTTTCAACAATAAGCAATTGGAATTTAAATTCACCTTTCAAATAATCCTTTTGTCTCTTTTCGGAAGACTCTGATGTGAGACCTTGTGTACTGACAGTGTCTGGCGGGTTGCTTCCTTGGTCAACTGGAGATTTCATTTCACACATAACCATTGCAGAAAAACGCTCCACACCGTGAAATTGAATGTCTTCAGCTGCAGGTTCTTGTTCTCTCACATTATAATTCGTTGTACTCGAAGTCATTTTTCTATTAATCTAGACTTTGCACGTTTATGGTTCTTCTGACTGCAACAAAACAAATATTTGTCGTTTATTTATTATGCCTAGCAACGAGTCGCATTATCAACAATGGGCAAGACCAACAATACGAGTTGAAGGCGACTGATGTGCTGTCATCTGGTGGCCATAGTCGTATATATTTTTTACAATGTATCCACAGATTATTTCTCAAGAATAACCGATGATAACTAAAAATCTTAAAAATTCGAATGAAACTTGTATATTGGATTATTTTCAAAGGTCTTCAATTGTAAAAAAGTATCTTGTGTACGACGCACTTTTTCCACAAGCGAATCCCAGCCTATTTGTTTCCACAGCAACGAAAGGCGATTGTTGACGTCAATAAATACCAATAAAAAGTAACAATTTTGGCCAAAACTATGACGTAACATTTATTGTTTCTTCAGTAAAAAACATATTGACAATTCCACTGCATACATAAACCAAATCCACAAATGCCTTTCAGTGGGCGTGTAAAAAAACTACTCATGAATGCACGCCTTAAAATCTAGCAAACATCGGAAAGGACGTGGCAATGACCCACTATTGGGTTAAGCTACAAATGGATGGATGGATGAATAGATAGATTGATAGATAAATGGATATATAGAGAGAGATATATAGAAGCTTTAACAAAGTTCATGTATCAAGAAATGTAAAGTTTTCGAATTCTATTTCTCAATATGTGCCCCGTATCTGAAGCCGAAGATCGTCTAAATATTATTTAAGAATTCAGTCCGTACCGCGAAGAAAACACTACACTTCATCATTCAAAGATCAATCGGTTAATCCCGTTTAAGAAAATGATCGCTGTTTACCCACATATACACAATGAAGGGTTATTAATCGTGAAATCAGGTGGTACACATACATTCTGCAAGAATCTTAAGGGTTCTAAATGTTTCATCAATATTCTCGGCTGCTAAATATGCCATGTCATCTTAAACACTCAAATCTCTAATTGTTTACTATGTTATTCAATTGCAATCAATTTTTGTCGTAAAGTAAAGTAAAGTTTGTCCCACTATACGCCATGTAGGCGCTTGGGGTGAGAGGAGGTATAGCTCCTCTCTTCCTTGACCTCGGCACTAGATGGGGGTGAGTGCCAGCATCACGCCCCGGCCGGTTTTATCCGCGGGAAAGGACCCCAGTACTGTGTAAGACTTGAGGTTCTCACAGCGGTGAATATGAAGATTTCTGTCTTCTGGGTTATTGCGCTGTGTAGTCTGGTCGATGTTAACCAACGTTTCAGAGGTCATACTGCCTCCGTCATCAGGGCGATGAATATGAATATTCATCGCCCTGATGACGGAGGCAGTATGACCTCTGAAACGTTGGTTAACATCGACCAGACTACACAGCGCAATAACCCAGAAGACAGAAATCTTCGACCCCAGTACTCATTGTAGAGGAGGCTGGGTAGGCCCCAGAGCCGGTCTGGACGCAGAGGCTAGAGGAAAAATCCTCTGCCCCCGTCGGGGATCGAACCCCGGTCGCCCAGCCCGTAGCTAGTCACTATACTGACTGAGCTATCCCGGCTTATTTTTGTCGTAAATAACGAAAGTCAGTCTAACATTATTTGAAATTGTGTTAGAAAGAAAGAAACTAGCTTCATTTCCTTGCAAGTGTTCATAAGTATTAACAAACTCATGTAAATATATTGATAAATAATAATAATCACAATAAAAACAAGAAAAATTCTTTACCTATCTCTTCGTTCAAGGGAAGGGAACTAGATTTCACCACCAATAAACATTCGAATTAGTAACAAAGCTCAGAAAGTGTAAAGACGCACTTCTTCTACAAGCGAATCACAGCTCAGTTCTTTCCAGACTAAGAAAACCTGATTGTTGACGACAATACTTACTAATGAGGTACAACAATGTCAACGAAAAGTATAACGTAACAATTTCAATTGTTATGCTAATATTGTTACAGGTTTGGTTTATAAACTCCAATATATTTACTTCAATTGTTAGACATGCACGTGTTCATATAAAAATTAATCATTGTCATTCGATATTTACATTGTTGGTAGCTGAAAATAATACAAAGAGAATTACTTAGTGCTGTAATTTAGTGACATGCCATTCTTCCTGTAATAAGTCAATAATCAATATTAAATGTGTTCTCTATAAAAAGGAAATAAATTTAAAAATAATTGCAATTTCATTTGCCTTTTACTATAAAAATTTCTGATTCCTCGTTGTCTTCAAGAAATGACGTCATCAAACAGCGTTATCCATAGCCGAGTCACCTTTAAACGTTCATTCCTCAGGAATTGTAACAGTAAGGGTAATGTAAAATGATCAGTAAATAAAGACCTTTAAGAATCTGTAATGTATTTTGTTGTAATTATAATTGTTTATACATTTATTGTAATTTTAATGAACCAATGTGTGCAATTTTTCAATGCATCTGGCGGCGTTAAGCGCCCGCCTCTCGAAAACCGTAAGAGATGGATCTGGACATATTGCGTACGAAATACGTATTACCTCTTGAGCTTTCCATATCTGTTTTCAGATTTTACATATCACAAATGGTTTAGGTTCTACAAACATTTATTTAGCGCAATCCACTCGCGTCATTTCTTTACTTGGCAACTTGAGTTCATTTTCTTCCCTACAGGAGGCAGAACAGTCACGACTTTAACGCCTCTCTCTAAAGGAGCTCCGACCAACCAACCAACCAACCAACCAAAAAGCTAACTGAGGGCAGAGGCCTGCTTAAGCGCAAGCATCGTCCCTACCTAGGTAACACCATTCCTGCACACAAGGCGCATTGCTGGAAATGGTAAACGGTCTTAATATAAGAACGGAAATTTTGCTAACGCTAACGGGGTTTCGTCGTGGCGGGAGCCTCGACCATTCAAACTGGGGTCTGTTGCTGCTGATGGGAGGTTATCCCGTCAGGCAAGTTGTCCAAAGGAATTTGGTTGGTTGGATCTCTGGGGTTTGAACCCAGAGAGGGAGGGGCCGTTTCGGCTGAAGGCCTCTGCGGCATGGGGGGAAGATCACTTCAGCTGATGGCCTCCATGATCGGGGGGGAGGGAGGCGGGCCGTGCCCCTATTAAGTTATACCCTGGCATTCGCCTTACAACTGAGGAAAAGCACGGAAAACCTCAGTCAGGGTAGCCGAGTAGTCTAACCACTCGTTGTGCCGACTTGGCCGTCTTTTGGGGACGGCCTCGGCTGGCCTGCTGAACATCGGTCGCCCTCGATTGCCCTTGGGCGACCTCTGTCCGTTCTCCACTCGCGTGGTCGGTTTTCACACCACTCTCCGGAGCTCCGACCATGAAATACACAAGAATATATAGGCTATCGTATGCCGAGTAAACAAATAATAACGCTTCACTACCAAGCCAGCATCATTATAACAGTTCTACAAGCAGCACGTGGCATCGCATTATTGGAAAACATCAGAAAAGTAAAATAAGACGTTATCAACTATTTCAAGTACCAGAGCCAACAACTTCAACAAGGTAAAGTGATACTAATAATACTACTCATATATACTCGATATATTACGATTACGAAAATAAGAAACGAAAGAAAGAAGACTTACAATGATAGACGAGACGGGTGGGAGTTGGACGTAGAAAGTTGACTGACCAAGAACAGTTTTCCTCTGAACAGCGACGTAAAGAACTAAAACATCAGACCTATTTCAGAAATAAAGAAAAGCGAAGGGAGAGTTACATTGATAGACGAGACCATATTAACGACACACGTAGAAAGACTTATTCGGTAAGAACAGAGGAGAAAAGAAAACAAGACGCTGAAAAGGAAATTATTAGATATCAAAGTAAATTAGTAATGAAGAACCAAGGAAGATTGCTAATAGCAGCACATTTTATGAACGACGAACTTCAACAACATTATCTCGGACCCATGAACTATGAATGTATTCATTGCAAAGCGCTTCACTGGCTCGATGAATCGACTCAACGTTCCAGTAAATCGTTTTATGATTGTTGTGCACATGGAAACCCTGATGAACTTAGAAAACTCTTTTCTCTTCGACATTTTCGCAACAAATGTCGTGTTTACAACAACATGATGGCATTCGCATCATTTCAAGCGAATCTCATGGACTTCGGAATTAGTCGACCAGGGCCATATTGTTTTAAATTGCATGGCCAAATTTATTATAACATGAATGCGGCATCTTTTCCGAAAGATAATGAGAATGCAACTTTTGGTCAACTGTTTATGATCGACGAAGAAGAAGCCGTCAAACAAAGAATCGAAAATGCACGTCAGAATTCGAAAGGCGACACCAAAGATGACATCAAAGAAGAAATTGTCACGAAATTAACTAATATAATTTCGCGCATTAACGTCCACGCAGAATCCTATCGCGTGATGAACTACCAATACAAGCTTGAAAAAGAAAACGCTGAGCGTAACAACGAGTCTGAACCGGAGCTAAAGTTGGTTATGTCGATGCTTCCTGGAGACGACAAAAACAGGTACAATCCGAAATGGAGCAATGACGTCGCTGTTGTGTGTCCTAAAACCGACGACGGTGACATTCCTGATTCGTATGTTGTTGTTTACAGTACCAAGGAGCAAAGACTCAGACGTCTTTCGACAATGAATCCATTCGTTGAACCCTTTGTCTATCCCCTTCTGTTTCCTTACGGCATAAAGACCTCAAACTGAAAGATGCTAAAGTTCGTGATCGTCTAACACGAGGAATGTTCGCTCGTTATAGAATCGCTACTCGCGAAAAGGAATTTAATCCAATCACAAAAAGTGGGAAACTTTTCCAACAATATTTGGTTGATACTGAAATTATTAAGAGAAGAATGAAAGGTAATTAAGACTTACATTCATATACGTAAAAAAAAATATTTAAAAAGAACACAAGGGATAAGAAGCAGACTAACATTTGCAAAGGTTGGGTTTTGAACGTAGGAAGTTGACTGACCAAGAACAGCGAAGTAAAGAAGTAAAATATCAGATTAGAGAATGCGCTCCGAAAGGAGCGCGTTACTCTAGTGTATATAAATCAGAGGAATAAAATTTACTAATATACCTAAGGCCTGATTTACAATAAACTGCTTGTACTCAAGTATTGGCTGAAGTTTTATGCAGAGTTGGTCGATAAAGAAGTATAAATATTAGAACAGAATAATTATTAGATATTTAACACGCGCAATAGTAATGCTGCTATTTGAATAAGAAAAAGCTGGAATATACAGACTCCTGTATAGGTTTTTAATAAAAGGGATATCGGTTGAATAAATGATTACTATATTAACATTCACGAGGGGTCACAGTGGCCGCGCGGTCACTGGGACCGTGGGTTCGAATCCCACTCAAGCCATGAAGTAACGTAGTCTTAAGTTAGTTTTCAATTAAGATTGTCACTGGAAATGTATTTCGCACGTCATTAGACAATATTAGAAGATTTACCGAATGCCCATGTAGGACGGATTGTGAATAATCAGGGATGTTAAAAGAAACTGAACAAAAAGTACGCAGACTGAAATGGTGGGGCGCATTACATACACTCATTAACGAGACCGGTTTATGCAGCGATACAATAGCAGCTTTCATTGCGTGCCTTACATTACAATTCCAGGAACGTAAAATAATATTATATATATATATATAAATAATAGAGAAAGCGTTTTTTATATTACGTACTTGGGAAATACATTTTCAGACCACAGAAATGATACAGATATCAAATTTATAAATGCAATAAGGTTAATAGTGTAATTAGATGAGATTTTGGCAAACATTACAGTTGATACGCATCTTTCAGTTTGAGGTCTTTATGCCGTAAGGAAACAGAAGGGGATAGACAAAGGGTTCAACGAATGGATTCATTGTCGAAAGACGTCTGAGTCTTTGCTCCTTGGTACTGTAAACAACAACATACGAATCAGGAATGTCACCGTCGTCGGTTTTAGGACACACAACAGCGACGTCATTGCTCCATTTCGGATTGTACCTGTTTTTGTCGTCTCCAGGAAGCATCGACATAACCAACTTTAGCTCCGGTTCAGACTCGTTGTTACGCTCAGCGTTTTCTTTTTCAAGCTTGTATTGGTAGTTCATCACGCGATAGGATTCTGCGTGGACGTTAATGCGCGAAATTATATTAGTTAATTTCGTGACAATTTCTTCTTTGATGTCATCTTTGGTGTCGCCTTTCGAATTCTGACGTGCATTTTCGATTCTTTGTTTGACGGCTTCTTCTTCGTCGATCATAAACAGTTGACCAAAAGTTGCATTCTCATTATCTTTCGGAAAAGATGCCGCATTCATGTTATAATAAATTTGGCCATGCAATTTAAAACAATATGGCCCTGGTCGACTAATTCCGAAGTCCATGAGATTCGCTTGAAATGATGCGAATGCCATCATGTTGTTGTAAACACGACATTTGTTGCGAAAATGTCGAAGAGAAAAGAGTTTTCTAAGTTCATCAGGGTATTCAGGCAACGAATCAAGCACAACCTTTCCATGTGCACAACAATCATAAAACGATTTACTGGAACGTTGAGTCGATTCATCGAGCCAGTGAAGCGCTTTGCAATGAATACATTCATAGTTCATGGGTCCGAGATATTGTTGTTGATGTTCGTCGTTCATAAAATGTGCTGCTATTAGCAATCTTCCTTGGTTCTTCATTACTAATTTACTTTGATATCTAATAATTTCCTTTTCAGCGTCTTGTTTTCTTTTCTCCTCTGTTCTTACCGAATAAGTCTTTCTACGTGTGTCGTTAATATGGTCTCGTCTATCAATGTAACTCTCCCTTCGCTTTTCTTTATTTCTGAAATAGGTCTGATGTTTTAGTTCTTTACGTCGCTGTTCAGAGGAAAACTGTTCTTGGTCAGTCAACTTTCTACGTCCAACTCCCACCCGTCTCGTCTATCATTGTAAGTCTTCTTTCTTTCGTTTCTTATTTTCGTAATCGTAATATATCGAGTATATATGAGTAGTATTATTAGTATCACTTTACCTTGTTGAAGTTGTTGGCTCTGGTACTTGAAATAGTTGATAACGTCTTATTTTACTTTTCTGATGTTTTCCAATAATGCGATGCCACGTGCTGCTTGTAGAACTGTTATAATGATACTGGCTTGGTAGTGAAGCGTTATTATTTGTTTACTCGGCATACGATAGCCTATATATTCTTGTGTATTTCATGGTCGGAGCTCCTTTAGAGAGAGGCGTTAAAGTCGTGACTGTTCTGCCTCCTGTAGGGAAGAAAATGAACTCAAGTTGCCAAGTAAAGAAATGACGCGAGTGGATTGCGCTAAAGAAATGTTTGTAGAACCTAAACCATTTGTGATATGTAAAATGTGAAAACAGATATGGAAAGCTCAAGAGGTAATACGTATTTCGTACGCAATATGTCCAGATTCATCTCTTACGGTTTTCGAGAGGAGGGCGCTTAACGCCGCCAGATGCATTGAAAAATTGTACACATTGGTTCTCTAAAATTACAATAAATGTATAAACAATTATAATTACAACAAAATACATTACAGATTCTTAAAGGTCTTTATTTACTGATCATTTTACATTACCCTTACTCTTACAATTAATGAGGAATGAACGTTTAAAAGTGACTCGGCTATGGATAACGCTGTTTGATGACGTCATTTCTTGAAGACAACGAGGAATCAGAAATTTTTATAGTAAATAAGACAACCAGAGTCAACACAGAGTTCAATAACTGACCGATTCGGCCCGCAAAGGATTTCGGTACCACACACCACTCGAATTATTTGTCCTTACATTTATCGCATCAACTGTTGAGTAGTTCCTCCTGCGTTCTCAAAAAGGCCACGAAACCGCGACACCGTACCCCCGGGGACCAACTGTCGGGACGCATCGAACGCCCCCACCTGACAAATTTGTCCCCTAGCTCGGTCAAGTTTAAACAAGCGCTAACGCAGGCCACACGGTGCCCCAAAAGCACGTTCACCACAACACAACCCCCCCCCCCAAAAAAAAAAATACAAAATTTCCGCAACCACGCTCTGCTACTAATTTGAGCCCTGCCGGCGACCGTGACGAGATCAAAATTATCCAAGAGGCCGGGAGGTGGTACGGCATAGGATTATCACAGGGGTTAACCAAAATACAAAATAAAATCACTCCCAAATTACCAACATGTATTTAAAAAAATATATAAATTTAGAAAATAAAAACATTCAGACACAAATCCCTCAAACCTCCAAGGTCAGGCTCCGGTCAGGGTCACGACCTTTAACGTCAAAACAACCCAAAAATCAGACCTCTTTGTCCGGCGGACACACACAGACTCATCAGGGCCTCGAAGCCAGCGACTCCAAAATAACGCCGAGAGGGGAGATAGCCCACTTCGAACCATGAGGAATGACTCACTTGAGGGACAATCCAAGCCAAGATGTAGACGAAACTTAGGCGATTATATTTGAGAAACCATATTATAAGCGTCTGTCGTGTTGTAACTTGTGAGTGTACATAATGTAACATTAAGTTCAATGTAATATATTCAGATACCAAAGTTTCATAACCTCCTCCCCCCCCCCCCAAAGCCTACGAGATTTGTCTGACACATTTCAAAAGGTCACAGTTCGCCACTGCATTGACGTACATTGGGAATTTAAGTCTCAAACTGACACATGAAAATGCAATGTAAATCTTTGTGGGCATGTTTTGTGTTTATTTGCTCTCGTCTTAAATTCTAGTTACATACAGAAATTTGTATCATTGTGAGGTTATCATGTGTTTAAACGTAGAAGGTAGGCCGTTTGCAAGCGATACAGATCAATTTAAAGTCGTTTTCAAAAGGAGTTTAGTTCGATGATTCACCGGAATTCGATCCGGCGATATCCCCACATGGTTACAGCGGCGGACTCCGGGATTCGTAAATTAGAGTATTCCAGATATTGTATTAGTGTCACTTTTAACGGGGAGTGGAGCTCTATTTCAATATTCAGATCCATGTTAAAGGATTCTGGATCATTAACTACTCTGTCAGGAGTATAACCTTCGTTAAAAAAATCGAGATTAAAAAAATCGAGATTATAATAATCGAAGAGCTGAACGGTTGGAGATCTTTCCTTGTCGAAATTGAAGTCGCCTTTAGACCGTCTCATGGTTCCATAAAATAATAAATAGTCATAATTCTGGTGGAACGGATTGTAAAGAGAAGGTACAATGTATTTTAATGTTAAAAAATGAGGTCCTTTGTGAATTAGCAGTTCTTTTTCGTGGTGAATC
This sequence comes from Zootermopsis nevadensis, assembly GCF_977971745.1. Taxonomy (NCBI): domain Eukaryota; kingdom Metazoa; phylum Arthropoda; class Insecta; order Blattodea; family Termopsidae; genus Zootermopsis; species Zootermopsis nevadensis. The sequence continues at coordinate 2,368,433 of NW_028259141.1, read as the reverse complement.
TTCTCCAGGAAGAAATGGTTCCTGCCATCGATTAGTTGGCGCATGCGCAGATATATCGATCTCGGCTCTTCGCTCCTCTGATTAGGTTGAGCATGAGATGAAGGCAGGCAATTGAACCGCGTGTAAGGCTTCCTGTAAAAATAATTGTGCCGTGTTCAGTGCAGGGAATTGAACTGGGTGCAAGTTTAAAGCGACCTTGGGCTACGTCACACGAAGGCGCCATGTGCTCTTTTATCTTTCTTTGTCTGTCTGTAACTGCAACAGAGCTCGGAGATATTTTGCGACAATCAGGCTCAGGCCATGCGTGAGTCAGAGGTCCGTGGTCCAACTTGCGCTCAAAGAATTTTCTAATGACAAATGTTATGATTGTATGTAACCTCTCTCTGACATCGGAATCTGCACCCCTGAGGCCAGTGGGTTATCGTGTCGTGTCAGTACCCTAATAATCACCGTACCCTATTCAAGATTACAGAACCTCATGACCTGATGAAGCGTTGCAAAATACCCGAAGAACGTCCAGCGGACCTCCCACATAAAAGTGCATGGAGAACGATTTTCACTGCAACAGATTCTTAATATGCCAAATGTAACAAAGACCTTTCAGGGAATCAGATTTTGAAAATGAGGTACCCGTTAAAGACTTTCGAAATTATCGTCCAGTGGGGGCTCTTAAATTTTTATTGTGGGGGGCTAGACAGAGGCCCATCTTACCCAAGGGTTACCTCAAACGGTTTTCGCCAGGGACACAAACATCGCTTTTCTTTTTTTCGGAACATCACGTACGACAGACAGACAGACATAAAAGAACACGCTGCCAATAACTCATCCTTTTTTCACGTTGAAGCGCTATGCTTTGTGCCTGTCAGCAATCGACTGGGATTCTTCGAACAAAGAAACAAAAGTCCCACAGTCGTTCACGGAGGTGGCGCTTTTACCGACACTCACGTGACGGTCAGCGAGGAAAATCTCGTCTTCGCGTTCAGATCTGATATTTATTCTCGCTCAGCATCGAGCAAGGGGATTCGGAACAAACAGCAAGAATTGCTCGGTCCAGGGAAGTGAACAGACGATGGCGTGCGGCTGGGACAAACGTAGGTTTTAGTAACGTGCGTTTACGTAATTTGTGATCAAGCCTCCTTGCTAACTTTCCGGATTACTTCTGACTAAACAAGTTGCTGTGACTGACGGCTTCAATTTCAAGTTGAACAATAATTTATAGCACGGCTAGAAAGACGCATTTTTACTATAAAGCTCTCAAGACTTCCTGTTTGTGCTTTCCTTCCGCTTTGAACACGGAAGATGGTATCCAGCATCCAAAAATATAGTAAGTATAATTCAGACCTGTTTAGGGTCTCCAGTTTTGTAGCGGAGCATTTTACAAGCGACTCCGAGTGAGTGACTTCGCCATTGGACCTAGCACTGAAACGAGGCCTTCTCAAAAATGTTCTGCAAAATAATAACAAAATATAAAGTATATGAACACAATCGCCAGCCACAGTGCGTTGGACCTATTTTGCGAGCGGTTCAGGTCAGCCACACCACCGCTGCGCTCTCTGGAGACGGACAAACTAACTAACTCCCTGGTAAGAGAACTCGCAGGTCCAACACCAGCTCCACCTTCACTATGCTGATGATGGAGGAAGTAAACTCCGCTATACGTTAGTCAGAGGGCCACCTGATTATCGTTGCTGTTACTCGGGAAACGTTTATGTTAAAAATGAAAAAGTCATCTCGTATAATTTGCCCAACACTCAAGACAGTCATTCATCAAACGATATGAGTTTTTCACGTAGATAGCTGCCTTTTGGGTTACAACTCCGTGCACTGTGGCAGAAATGTTCCTACTTCTATCATACTACACTGCGCTAAAACCCCGAATACCGTAGTCACCAATAATTCATTTCTCTAAGGTTATGAAAGTGATTGGATTCGTAACGTTCTATTACAAGAAAACATCATTTTTTCAACAATGGTAACAAATCAATTGTATTATCATTTGGTGTACTGTCCAGATGGGATTTGAGCTATTTGAATTGGTTCACGTGATAGACACTGGTTTCGAGTACTTTCATAGTAAGCCATTTAAGGGAAAGGTTTAATAATACTATGGTGACAAACAGGATAACTACCTGAAGGTTGTATGTGGTGATGATCAGGGCTGGGATTCATGTTGCAACTGTAAGTGATGCACATATTTGGGTAATTTATCACAATAAGAACTTGGGAAGTGAAACAATTAACCCAATTTACAGAATTTGTTAATCCATGTTATTTTTGCTGTCTCAAGTTCACATATGATTAAGCTAACACAAAGTCTGGAACAGAAAAACCTTTCACAAAATCGTTTTCAAATGAGGGAAAAATTAATTTTGGAATTTTCTAATCGAAAAAAAATCCGTTACCGAACCTATGCAAAAATTTGAGGTGTCTATCACAAATACATTATCATTATGTTCACTGGTGTAAAACATTTACTGTAGCCGAGCGAGGTTAAATTAATGGCACAAAAACAATCTTGAACAGAAAATTGGGGAAGATAAAATTAATTCCTTTCCTACATCTTTAAAAAAATTGCCAGCATCTTCAGGTAACACAGACAAAGAGTCTCAGATACCAAATGCACACCCAGCCTTTTTTTTTATTCAGTCGGTGTCGGTGGTGAGAGACATAAATGCAGGTAACCACTAATCGCCACCACCGCTTAAATCTTCTTTATAATATCGTGCTTATGAACAGCGGTAACTTTACCTTTCTTCGTATGAAACAAGGGTATGATTACTTACAGTGAACTGAAGAAGTTGCTATCCATGGACAATGAATAGACAACATTAGCCCTTCCAGCTGCACTGCTGAATGAAAAGACTTGAAAGCATAATTTCTTTATTAACTTAGCACAGATGATTTCACTTTGAAATCACAATACTGCAAGTAAAGATTTAACGACATGAAGACGATCGAAGAGTTGGCACACAAACACCCTAAGCCAGGCATATGCAACCTAAAACCCAAATATAACATTTTTTTTATTTAAATATCCGGTATATTATTTCTTTCACTACGATAAACTTGGGTTCAAAGGATCACATGGGAAGTAAGAATTCATGTAGGGGGTTTCCCCTATTGCATTTGAACATCTGATTACCAACGAAGCAGGCGAGATATATAATTTGGAAATACCCCACCTACATTTTCGAGTATGTAATTTAATAAATGACACACTCGTAACTGAAGAGAAAACATACGACATTTGCAACATGAAGTAACGACATCAAAGTCGCCCGATTACTTGACGAAAAAATACATCAGGTACCACATTAACACCGAACAGCACGAAACTGTCGTATGTAAAACACTATCATCCTAGGAATTAATTCGATTAAAGAGAAACTTATTACAAATTTTATAATTGTAATTTAAAACGGTGGGAACAGTAATTTAAAATTTATCTTGTGGTTTTTAACGCGGCCCACATTTTGAAAAGGTTGCACATACCTGCTAAGACCACAAAAGGGGAGAAACACAATTCACTTTGATTTCCAGCCTGTGATTCAGTAACGTCATTATACCGACTTTGAATTTTACAATAATCCAAGGTTCAAAAGTCCTTGAAGATAGAATCCAATGTCTGGCACAACAATGCATCTAACAGTAATTACATTGTAGGATTTGAGGTTTTCACAGCGGTGAGACTGAAGATTGCCGTCTTCTGGGTTGTTGCGCTGTGTAGTCCACATGACGCACCCCAGAAGACAGCATTACATTACATAAAAATAAACCGCTATGTTATCAAATGCAGTCATGGAAAAACAATATAATTTCCATGTTGGAAAGCCATCTGATCTTCAATATCATTACTGCGTAACTTTTGGGAATAAAATTTTTGTAATATCTTTCACGTACAATTTTGGTGAAGCAGGTTTTATTAATTGCCGACCTGCAGATAATTTAAACATGATATTAATACATTACAGTTCATGCCTTTAACATTTTGTACTACAATTTCTGACTGGTTTATCCTGCACAGATAATTCTTAATATCTGAACACTTCATACAATTACTCAACCTTAAACGCATATTTTCAATTAAACTTGTTTGAGGTGATAAAATTAAGACTGACCTGAAAATCACATGACTTAACCAACAGGTACTTTCAAAGTGCATGCCTCTTTCCCTCATAACAACAATACAATGATTAGTGGCCTTCATAAGTTGATTCCGAATATAGACCACACGCACGGCAGAACCTCTCGGAAATATGTATCTGTAGACCACACGCACGGCAGAACCTCTCGGAAATATGTATCTGTAGACCACACGCACGGCAGAACCTCTCGGAAATATGTATCTGGCGTTCACCACTACCTCCGCCAAGTGGCTAGGAGTTTCACTTTAATGACTTAAGCATATTAATCTCACTGTACCTCCACCTCATTAGAGTCTAATCAAATTTTTTTTATCTTACTATATGAAGTATTTCCAAATTTGTCCATTTTTTATCCAATGTCTGTTAGATTTAAATATTCTCGTTATTATCCTATTCAAACACAACCAATTTATAATAAACTCTTCATTAAGCCACCTTCCACGGCTGGTACCTCGAGAAGAGTTTATTATACGTACTTAGTTGCCGTAAGAGCTTAAGATCATACAACATTCAATTTATAATCTTGAATCAAAGCAAAATCACACAGAAATTGACAGGTTGAAAGAATATACGACGATGACTTACTTCGGTGTACTTAAGTCACAAATTTCATGGCTCCTCAGCTACTTAGCAGCTAAAGCTTAGACAAACGCAGAAACATCTTCCATTACTTTCAATGGTTGCAAGAATGGCATCTTTCGCACGAAAGTATAACTGCTATACTTTACCAATAAATGAGGCTTCATTACATAAAAACTGTAATATTTCTCCATCATTAACCTGTAAACCAGTAGTTCTGAGACTGAAAATGATAAGTGTATGAAACAGACCGAATGGTTACTCAAGACACGATTAATCGTCTCAATGAGGACAGTCTAAGATCATTAGACTTGAATCGTGTCGATATGCCTTATAAAGCGGCCGAAACACCTTGCATGTTTTCAGTTCTGCAAAAACATGGGGTAAATTGCTTTTTAAAACAAATCTTGATTTTTGCATGCGGCACAGAATCAATACTACGTGGTGCTAAAGAAAACCTGATGAAACATACTTCACTATCAAACGTACGATAGTGAGAAAGCCTAACGTGTGTCAACACAAAAAACTAGTGATGTCCATCAACAGACTTGATCAACACGCACGCAAAATCATCGAGTCTGTGAACCAATATGTCCACATTGCTGTGCCTTAAATCAGTCAAATGAGGTGCTGACGGGACAGTAACACACTTCGCATTTGGTAAAATCACGCTTCGTGTTAATTTATTCATGAATATCTATAAACTCTAACGTAAGTTAAATTTACAGGCTTGAAAACAAAATTACCAAATATTCATCTTTGTCTCGCTGAAACATCTCTGCTCATGAGACTGCTAGCAATTTCAAAGTGAATCCATCATATAATACCACTCGCACAATCACGCAGCCACACATACAGCATACAAAATTGACCCAGAATTAAATTACTTCCTTTGGGAACTATACTTATTATTACAATAATATATTATTAGTGTTCAATAGTAAGGAAGGATTATGCACTCAAAAAGGGCAGAGTGTTTTATATGTGACAAATTTTATACAACCTCTCCCATTACGTATCATCACTCGTACCAGCTCCTACTGGCAAGAGAAAATTCCTGTGGATGGGAAAAATGTTATATGACAACAGTTTCCTGCACAATGTAGAATAATCTAACTTTTCTTGTTGACAGAGACAAATAAGTAAAAACAAGATACACACTCGCTAAAAGCAAGCGTTTAAGAAACATCGCCAGCCAACTGACGCCATCCACAGAAATCTCAACTACATATAAAGGAACTGTCGCAAAACAAAAGTTATCTGATATAACAAATTCAAATTTGTGAAACATAACTGCAATATCGCAGAACGTTCCTCTGTAAGTATGAACTTGCCATTAGGAATGAAGGTACTGGACAAGCACATGACCCCCATCGCCAAACAAACCAGTCGTCCGTGCTGACCAAAGAAACACTCCATCATTATGCACGAGGTGTTCAAAACAGTAAGGAATGTGGCAATGGCACAGAATCAAATTAAAATGCACCTCCTCTGATAAATATTCTTCATCCCAACCTCGGACTGCTGCGATGCAACCAGACAATGTCTAGCATTTCCAAACCTACCTACCCCTTTATTAATATAAGTATACACTGCTCACACTCCTTCCTGCTTCCTTGTTATGTTGCATTTCACAACTGGAGAATCCCTTAAAGAACATCTCAATAGACTTGTCCTTCTCTGTCAATGCGCATATTCACAAGTTGGTTAGTATATAATGACGAACGAGGCGCCGAAAAACCAATCCGTTTACTTTGTTATCTGCTGGGAAATAAAAAAATCACGTAATGCACTGTAAGCTTGTACAACGAGAGACGGGCAATTGCCGTGGTATTTCAGAACAAGAACAGCACATCCAAAATGAAGCAAGATCACGTACTTGAACCATAACCTGCATCGTGATTCATTACACCTGTCATAAAGTAGTGTGCAAACATCTGTTTAGCACGTGCCGATCCTGTGGTACAGATATACTTGTTGCAGGATGTATATGGGCTTCACCGACCGTTATAAATAAACACTGGTGGTCGAATAGCCAGCCGAGGCACGGGGATGGAGCGGAAGCAATAACGCATAAGGTATCTTCCCTTATACTATGATGTTGTTCGGGCTCAAAGATATTTCGCATCCAGTATTAACCATTTGTAAGGAGGCCAAGACTCGACTTCTGGCCGTCGCTGCCATATAATGAGATGATGATAAACCATTTGTAATACTACCAGTTTTCTGTGGAAGTGTGCAAATTTTATGCAAAGGTCCTACACTAGTTATGCAAAAAAATCTATTGTTTTGTATAACATTTTATATTATTTATGTACAAACATGAAAAATGAAATATTTTTAAGTATACGGGGGAAACAAACATGAAACAAATTTTGCAAAAAATTGTAAGATAAGGGAAGCAACACAAAATCAATGTTCCACAGTATGTGGTGAACACAGAGACAACGCAGTAAAAACAAACGTTATGTGAAAAGTTCGTGCAATGAAACACTGAGGCTTCCTGTTCAGGTACTGATCCAACTTCAAGCAGACAACTGTTGGATTTGTGAATGTGATGCTACAAGAACTTACCAACATACCTTAACTCACCCTGATCTGCAGCTAATACAAAAATTTACAAGAGGATGCACTTTCTCCTCTTTACCGGTTCTGGGGGCTCTAACGCAGCCAGAATTGCCTCATCAAAAACATTCTTCAATCCTTTCTGTAAACAAAAGCACATACAAAAAACAGTTTTCAACAAACTAAACTCCAACATGAAACATTTTAACAGAAAATATTCGTCAACCAGAGGCAATGATTAGGAGAGAAAATTATACAACTCTATAACAAATTAACATCTCTTTGCAAAACTTTTATTTTCTTTTCAAGTTGAGTGTCCCTCATCACTACAGCATGGCAAGTCCTCGGGTTGCAGACAGAGAAAGCCTCCAGACATGGACAGCAAAAGTAAAGTAAAGCTGTCTCACTATACGCCATGTAGGCGCTGAACCGTTCTAAGGTTCAGGCCTTCGATGACCTCTGGTGGCCAGCATTTGTACTGTGTTTGGTCGGCCACGAGAGGTTGATGTACCGTTAAGAAACCGTTCCAGATAATGAAATCTCTATGTCCCCTTACGTCATAATTAACCAATTAGCTGTAACGTTCCCCCTCCCCTGTCTCCGGCTCGGGAAGACGTGTGATTAGGACTGACCTGGATGTGGTCGGCCTCTTTCTGCTCGACTGTCATAATGATCAGACGTGCGTAGAGTTACGTCTGGCACCAAAAATTGTCGGGGCCGTCAATTTTTGGTTCAGATTTAGCTTAGTACGTTCATTATGATAATCGACAGAATCTGCACCTGTATAATAGTTTATCTTCTTCTTGTGTTCATTATTTTTGTGAGTAAATGAACTTGTAAGTATGCTGTGCTTGTGATCGGGTGTGGCCCAGTTGTAATAAGGGCCTCATCTTACTGTCGTGTATGTATCGTCATATATGTCGACTAGAATGGTATTTGTTTTTTTTGTCACAGTTATTAATCTTTTGTTGGTGTGTAAATGAAAAGTGTATTTGTTGCGTTTGGGTAAATGTATCGCGTCTGTTAAACGTTTCTCAAAGGTGGAATGGGACGCCTGTCGAGAGACTAGCAGCAGCGCGATAAGGACGGGGAAGCACCAGTTCGATCACGAGCTACTGCGTAGCGAAACACGTGATCCCAAAGCCTACGCCTGGTTGAGAGGCTAGTGGCTCTCTTTGTCTCGCGGGGCGTGATGACGCCGAGACAAGAGGGTGTTTGAATCCTTGTGTGGTTCAAACGGATGATTGATCAATGAATGGGACTTGATCTTTCATGTTTCTGATCGCGGACCATAGGAAATTGGTCGCTCGGAAAAGTAAGAAGTTTTGGAGGAAGTGTTGTAACGTACGCATCGTGTTTTGATATTCACTGGGTGTTGTGGGAGTAAAAGTGTTGTGTGTAAGAATGTTCATGTATGATGTGTAAATTGGGGCTGGTCTGGCAGGGGAATCCCAGACTAGAGAGGAGTCGTCGTAAAAGAGTAGGGAGCAGTTGTGAAGGAAGCTGTTCCACTATCGAATAATGAAGTTCCCTTGTGGGAAGTGAATAGTGAAAGAAGTTTGTTTTTCATTATGGTTGAGGACCAAAAAGGAACTTGGTCTCTAGCAAAAACTAATGAAAGTTTTTGTGAAATCACTACAACCCATATATTTATCTACATTTTTATGTATTGAATTTTGTTCTTGGGGTTGAGTGAGATAGTATGTGATACTATAATTGACGTCGGGTTACGGCTGGAACTGGCAGCTGAAGGGACGTTTGCGGGTATTAAACCAGTACTCGCAAACCTACAAACTTTAAGGGGGGCCTTATGTATTATTCTGCTTAAAGAGGGAAATGTTTCCCAATCTGTGTTTAGGGTGGCTGCCATCTGTATTGGACACACCTAGGGTCTGTATGAATGTAGTAACTTGAAATATTTGTTTCTTCTGAAGGATTAATTTGTATTCTTGTTTTTGTATTACAGTTTTGTTTTTTTGTCATTCTTGCTTTATTCAATTTTTAATATTAAATTCATTTGTTTGATTAACTTCAAACTGATTGGGATTTGATTTTACTGATTGTTTATGTTCAACTGCTTTCAATGTTCCTTGGTTTCCCCAATAATATCTCGGGGCGTAGAATACACAAGCAACGAGTCAGCGAGTATAAGGTGGACCGGACGGTTCAGCGCTTGGGGGTAGAGGAGGTATAGCTCCTCTCTTCCTCGACCTCGGCACTAGATGGGGGTGAGTGGTCAGCGTCATGCCCCGGCCGGCTTTACCCCCGGGAAGGGACCCCAGTATCCACTGGATACTAGGCTGGGTGAGCCCCAGAGCAGAGGCTAGAGCAAAAACCCTCTGCCACCGTCATGGATCAAACCCCGGTTACCCCGGCTAATTAACATGGATTCAAAAACAACATAAAGTAAGTCTTTGTAGGTAAACATATGTCTGAAGAATTTCCTACTCAGAAGGGTTGGTAACGAGATGATTTATCACTGTTGCTTTTAGAATACGCCATCATGAAGGCCCAAGAAGCTTTTGGTATATGCTGATAACGTTAATTTAAATGCAAAATGTAACAGCTACATTAGACACCAAACTGGAAGGAAACTGTAAAGAAAAGAAGTTACATATCCATGTCTTGACACCAGAATACAGGATAAAATCATTATATACAGGTTAACTAATAATAACTCCTTTGAAACTGTGGGAACAACATTATCAAATCAGAATTGTATTATTCATGAAAACATTAACATCAGATGAAATCTGGCAAATGCTTGCTACCATGCAGTTCAAAATCTTTTGTCTTCCCGTCTGCTACCTAAAAACATTGATTAAAATATACAAAACTATAATTTTACCTTTGTTTCGCATGGGCGTGAAATCTGGTTTCTCATGTCATGGGAAGAACACAAGACTGAGGGTTTTTAAGAACAAGATGCTTAGAAGAATATCTGGAAATGAGATAGATGGCAGGAAGCTGCATTACGAAGAGCTCTGTAGATTCTAACTAACTAGATGGCTTACCGAACCCGAAGGTTCATCACCGAACTAACCAAAGCCCTCCACCGGAGCCTGTCCTGGGCCACCAAAATCCAGTGTCCTTCAACTCCTATCTCCCATAGATCCCGTCTGACATTATCCTCCCATCTACGTCTAGGTCTCCCCAGAGGTCTCTTCCCCTCAGGCTTCCACACCTCTTGCCCCATCCATGTGCGCTACATGCCCCACCCATCTCATTCTTCTCGATTTAATCACCCTGACAATACTGGGGGAGGAGTACAGATATTTAGGCTATCATTATGCACTTCTCTCCATACCCCATCGTCTTCTCTCCTAGGCCCAAATATCCTCCTCAACACCCGATTCTCAAACACCTGCGATCTGTGTTCCTCCCTCTGAGTGAGAGACCATGTTTTGCACCCATACAAAACAACAGGCAAAATTATTGTTTTGTATATTTTAATTTTCAGGTTCTTAGATATCAGACAAAATATTTTGAACTGGGAAGTAACAAGCATTTCTGGAATTTAGTCTCCTCCGAGGCTTAATTAATGTGTTAGTATCAATGCTTTCTTTACGGTGAAAGGCTGTTAACCTTTTGCCCAACCCCCAAGCTGGAGGACCACCCCTTGATCGCTGTCCACAACTGCTTATTCAATATATTCGCAGCTAACCTCCAAACCTGGAGGCCGTCCCTCTATCCGCAACGTGAGGACGCGCCTTGAGGTGGTACGAGGGGACCCCCACCACACATAGCACTGTAGTTCCTACTCTTCAATAAATATTATTAGGGTGAAAGGAAAATATGGGTAAGGCAGTAGCACGTATGAGGGAGATGAGAACTGTGTACAATATGCTGACAGAAAGCATCACGCAAACAAATCACTCACAAGACAGTGGAAGGATAATATTAAAATTAACAAAATCATATTTTGGTGTTTGGAATGGATTCATCTGGCTCAGGATATGGACTAATGTCAGATTCTTGAGAGTATATTAATCTATTTACACAATGACCGGTTCTAAATAATTATTTCATACATCATGGAATATTAACTTGGATATCAATGAACTAGTCTAAAATTCTATCATCAAAACTTATTACTCTGCTTGGAGGTCTCAAGAGTCGTTCATACCTGTGTCAGTGCCGAACACTCGACATATTTGACGGCCTTCAGCTCTTTAGCAAGTTTCTCTCCTTGTTCAAATGTGATCGGCTTCTGTTTGTTCTTGGCCAACTTCTCTATGGTTGCGGCATCGTCTCGTAAATCGATCTGCGTTCCCACCAACAGAAATGGTGTTTTCTGACAATGATGTGTGATTTCTGGAACCCACTGCAGATTGAAAACACAACAGACATGTCACTAACACTGAAGTAGAAGAACTTTCCATCCGGCGGCCAAACGCAACAAACAAAGCGGCTGGAAAACAAGATAACAAGTGTGTAAAGGTAATAAGCCAAGAGGCCATGATCTCTTTTATGTATCGCAAAAATATCAACATGAAGGAGGCGGAGCAGGACGGGGTGGTGGCGGCCATTGGGTTGTGGTGCTGGTGGCGGTGAATTTCCACCCCATTTAAATTTTTTCTTTATAAAAAGATAAGAGTTCTTCACATTGCCACTGAGAGCGCCTGTGAGTTGTGGAAAACAAAATGGAGACTTATAACGGCGAGGAAAGGGCACAATATGTGTTCTGGTTCGAACAAACGAAGAATGCAACTCAATTTCAGCGAGATGGTGCACCTCCTCACTTCCATACAGATGTCAGAGCATGTTTGGATCTCCACTTCCCAGGTCGGTGGATTAGGCGAGCAGGTCCAATCGCTTGGCCACCTCGTTCACCGGATCTCACACCAGCAGATTTGTTCCTGTGGGATACATTAAGGATCACGTTTACCACCCACCCTTACCCAACGATCTTAGAGAATTACGGAAGAGGATCCATTTGTTCGAACCAGAACACACATTCCTCGCCACTATAAGTTTCCATTTTGTTTTCCATAATTCACAAGTGCTCTCAGCCGCAATGTGAAGAACTACAACAAACAAACGAAACTTGAGGTTATGCTCTACAGATACGAGGTGCGATCGGAAAGTTTCCAGACTGCACGTATCAAAAACCCGTACACTTATCTCAGGTATTAAATTCATCCATCACCCTCGAGGTAGTTCCCCTGGGAGTGAACACAACGATCCCAGCGCCGCTGCCAAGCCTGGAAGCATCCCTGGAAATCTTTCTTTGTCAGCCTGTCAAGCATCATCTGCGATTCTGCCTGAATCTCTTGCCAAAGACTCGCCAAAACGGCTACGGAAACCTATGAAATGCTAAAGCAAGCATTTGGGGAGTCCGCAATGGGTCGTGCACAAATTTTTGTGTGCCATTCACGTTTTAAAAATGGCCGAACCTCTGTCGATGATGACGAGCGTTCTGGACGACCATCTTCGAGCACAACACCCGAAAATGTTACGAAGATTCGGCAGGCCATTCACGAAGATCGACGTCGTACCATCAACGACTTGTGCGACATTGTTGGGATAGGCTATGGGACCTGTCAGCTGATTCTAAAGGACGGAAGCGGCCATCAAAGTGGCGCAACCACAACTGGCTGCTGCATCAAGACAACGCGCCAGCGCACACCGCCCTCAAAGTTCGGCAGATTTTGGCCTCAAACACCATGGCCGTCATCCTGCACCCTCCTTATTCGCCGGATTTAGCTCCGTGTGACTTCTTCCTCTTCCCAAAGATGAAAATTCAGCTAAAGGGAAGGAGATTTGAGACGATAGAAGAGATTCAGGCAGAATCGCAGATGGTGCTTGACAGGCTGACAAAGAAAGATTTCCAGGCTTGGCAGCGGCGCTGGGATCGTTGTGTTCACTCCCAGGGGAACTACTTCGATGGTGATGGATAAATTTAATACCTGAGATAAGTGTACGGGTTTTTATACGCGCAGTCTGGAAACCTTCCGATCGCACCTCGTATCTGCTGATATCAGCATATTTTGACTGTAGGTAACACGGTTACAGTTCTTCGAAGGTGTGCAACTACTTTTGACTTACCCTGTATTATACTGTATAAAAATACTGTATTGTTACATATGGCTACAAGAAGTGGGATAAGATGCGAGATGTTGTAAGCTTCTAAAAAAATTGATGGTCATTACGAAGGTATATTTTGAAGCGCATGTAACTCATACACAGTGGAACAATTCAGCATACCTGTGTCAATGTTAAACAGTAATATGGCAAAGAAGAAAAACCGTCTTCAGATACGTTAAGTGATCAGCTATGCCGAAAAATATGAAACTTTTAAATATGTGAATACTGTGTAAGTACTCCTAGAGCGGTTTAGGCAAAAACGGGCATTAAATTTGTCAATTCAAGACAACGTGTTAAGAGAAAGAAGGCTAAAGAAATGTCCCTAGTACTAAATGCAGTAGACTCCCGGTTATCTGGGGGTGGATTAACCCTTCAGCGTGGGAGCATTTAAATCCCAAGTCTATTCCGTGCTGTGGGAGGAGTTTCTGCTTGGGAATTTAATTTTGAGCTGAAAGTGCATCATTTTACTTATATGGGCACAACTTCCCTAATAATTGATGAATTTTAGTGAAACTTTGAACAAAATGTTCACAACACACTATGCTTTATAGAACGGTAAAAAATTTACCTTAAAAGTTGAGTTTTGTGTGGAATATATTGAAACAGCCATCAACACAGTGACCAGCCTTACAATCAGGACACCAAAACACTGTCATTCACGCACAGGTAAATCATTGATTACACTTGATTCATCATCTGAATCGAACACGCTACTTTCGGAATCAGTTAGAGGTTCGTCTACACTTCTAGCAATGTCTTGAGGAGACAAAAAACGCCTGCTACTCGAAGCCATAATCACGGCTGACTGACGGCAGATATGTACTATAGAATTCTGTTCATACCAAGGGGAGAACAGAGAATGCATTGACTAAGGTCGTTGACATCATACACCGTTAGAAAGGTTGGAATGTGTCCTACAAAGCCGTCGAAACCTTAAATATATTACTCCATTTGTCTTCCCTAGAGAGAGCCACAAAGCAGAGGCTGAATGCAGTTGAGTTCAAAAATCGATCTATATTTCAAAGTCGAAAAACACTAGTAAAATCGATCTGTCAGAGTCATGTTATATATCAATCGATAGCCAGCATTTTTCTCTACATAGCTACTGGATCCAGAATACATAAAATACAAGGTCAGTCGCTACGAAGAAGGAGAAGTCTTAGCGCGCATTATGCGAGCAGTGCTCGGCACTCCACGCCATGGGATGACTACGTCATGACGAGCGATGTTCGGCACTCCATGCTGAAGGGTTAAGTGGGGGTCTATCTTGTTTAAAACAAAATTGAAAATCAGTTGTAAAAGAGCATTTAAAAAGCAATAAATACAATGACAATATATTCAATGTATTAACATAAATCAAACAATTTTAGCCTGAAAACAGGTCTACGGAGGCCAAAATCTTGATTGGGAAGAAGAAGAAGACAAATCAAATGCTGCTAAAACCTCAAGTTTGCAACGGAATGTCATTACTATCCACTGGAATCCTTTTCATAAATTTTATATAAAATCCTTTCTGTTATTAGTAAATGTTAAAAAATTTAAGTACTGTATGACTATAAAGAAACTTGCATATCTACAGTAAAACCTCTATCCATCGTTCCCCGACCTATCGTTTTCCCGGATGCATCGTCTGTTTTGTTAGGTCCCTGATACGTCCCATATAAAATAACGTTACATTTTCCTGCTTCTATCGTTCCTCGAACTATCGTTTTATCGCATCGATCGTTCAAAAATGTTAGTCCTGGCCCACAATTTTACCGCAATGATTGTTTCTGAGAAATTATAACGAAATTTACGCAATGTTTTTAAAATTTAAAATGCTGGGTTTTGGGATAAATTAATACCGAAAGACGCACAATGTTTTTGGAATATGCAGTAGCGGTAACCTGTTATGTCGCCCAACCAGCACATTCTTTTGGAATGAGGGTCAGCAGGGGTGATAGTTGGAGTGAATGGTGGTGCTCATTGTCAGAAATTTTACGATTTTAATTAGGGTGCACTCATATTTCGTTCCGGCGATGCCAGATGGCATGTGCAGTGTGAATTTCTTCACAAATGCTTTTATTATAAGTACAAAAACGATGCAACGAGGTTTCACTGTATTACATTTGCGTGTTTTTCTTTCATTTTTGTAGATTATCTGGGATTCTGATTATCCAAGAAAATATATTTCCCAACCAACATAGATAATCAGAAGTCTACTGTACTGTATTTACATTACTGAATGGGTAGGCTGATCAAATTAGAGAATGTGCCAGGCTTAGCTACTGGATCATGAACAGAAAGCAGAAGTATGGACGATGTAAATGCGTCCACCTCGTCTGCATAATTACGATGCAAAGGACTTATTTAATGCAGATGAGTGTCGGTTATTTTTAAACTTTTTCCCGGACAAAATATATGCTTTCTAAGGTGAAAGCCGTCATAGAAGTGAGAGAAACAAAGACAGAATTACCGTAATTCTATGAGCAAATATAGATCGGAAAGATGCCATTGCTGGTAATCATAAAATCAAAATACCCAAGAGGCTTCAAATATGAAGTCAATAATAGCAGTAATACACAAATGACTCTCGATATATATCTTTCATAAAATAAAATTTCAAAAAAAAATTGCATTTGAAAGCCACTGCATGTATAAAAGAATATAATATTAAGTTATGCACATAAATTTATATTTCTGTTTCATGCTTTTCATTAGCAACTCACATTTTAATTCTAGGTATTACCACACTTTGGAATAAAATTAAATTTGTAAAAATCTAAAAGCCGGCCCTTTTAAGTAGTCCATATTACTTGGCCCCTTTGGAATCTTCAAAAGACATTCAATACAGTCGGAGAAAACAATCAGATGCAGAAAGAAAGTACGTTCACGGGGGTGAAGAACACTCATTTAACACACGACTGCTTTACCTTTTCCTTGACGTTTTCAAAGGAAGATGGCGACACAACAGAGAAACACACAAGGAACACATCTGTCTGCGGATAACTAAGGGGGCGGAGTCGATCATAATCTTCTTGACCTATCACAAACAAAACAAAATAAATGTATATACACATTTCGTAAAGTTTTCTGTCTTCTGGGTTCTTGCGCCGTGTAGTCTGGTCGATGTTTACCAACATTTCAGAGGTCAAACTGCCTCCGTCATCAGGGCAAATCATCGATGAATCTACACGCTCTACAACCCAGTGTGATTCGTTGCCACCTCCTTTCAGAAGTTTCTTAGTCTTTTAAGTGTGCATTTGTGAGTAGTGAGAGTGAATAGCGCACTGCCTCTGCACAATTTCTATTAAATCCTGATTTTGTGCCAGAGCCGTCTAGTACAGAATCAGGAGAGACATGGGTGAGAAACGGCGACTGAATTTTCCTCGTGAAGCATCTCGTTCATGCTCGTAAGGTTCTTTCACATGCAGTAAATCTACGACGTGGGACTGCCAGCTTTATTTCCCTTCTGAAGGAAGTTGTGGTACGGATTTCTATCACCCTCAAAAATCCTTCAACATCTCTGAACTCTCGATCTTTGGGTCCAGTGGCGAGCATGCTAACCACTAGTCCACCGAGGGTGATCAAATTATTCTTCCACTTATGACAGAGGCTGCAAACTTAATTTGAAACCTAGAGCAAGGTATCACGGATGACAGCAAAGATCATACTGCTTACAAATCTCGTTTCCCATACCCTAGTAACAGAAACAGAAAATATTTGAAATTTGAGGTTTTCACGATGGTGCTTAACAGTAGCCGCTATTATTCAGCACACACAAGATCTGCTACTTCATAGCTTTAATTTGATACATAAACCACTGCAATTGTTCTTAAACAAAGAAGTAGCACAAGCAGAATCTCTCAAAATAATTCAGGCATTAACACGGGTTTCTTGCCCACAGTAAATTTAACCACTAGTGACAATGGTATTGAAGTCCATTCTGCTTTGTTGTCCCGCAAAACCATGTTAAAACTCCAACAAAATCCAACGTAAGAACACGTCTTCATTTACCTGCTGTGTCAAACAGTCCAAGCGTATATGGTTCCCCACCGATCATAACCGTAACAGCATAATTGTCAAAGACCTGGAACAGAACATGTCAACTTTTAGATTTAAATATTATTTCATTTTACCCCAAAGATGGAGGAGATTATGTTCCTCCAAAATGTACATATACAATCAAAAACCAGCAAAGTACAACAACCCACAAGATTACCATCTAAATTGATTCCACGCTAATACATGACACGCACAATCCCTGTTACAAGCCTGAATTGTGCGCCTGGTCTCTGACTACAAAGCACAATTAAACAGTACAAGTAATTTTACACATCAAACTATTTCAATTTCATTGTACATTTTCTGATCCATCCTGTCTCAGAACAGAACATATAGGAGACTCCACACAAATTTACGTTTCACGTTTGTAGCACTAAGTCAGTGCTATTTTACGGAGGCCTGAAGTGAAAATTCTGTGGTTAGAGTCCAACAAAAATTCCATAATTTCCTTTACACACAGGACCAACAAAAAATACTGTCTGGAATTCTGTTTAGCAGTATAAAGAGATAAGTAACTTAGTTTATTAGTTAAAATCAAGTTGGACACCGATCAATACGTATGCACACTTGATGTGATGGGTAAAGCTACAAAAACATAACTGAGATAAACCAAGAAAACTTCGCAACGTCTATCATTACAAATGAATATGCGCAACAGCAGAGTGAAAAAGATTTACTACTCTGAATCATCAGCACATTCTTCAAAGAATCGATCGTAATCAAATCAGCTGACAGCAGCATTGTGATGTTCTTATTTTACATTGTGTAATGTCTAGGCAACACGGAGTTTTCCTCCGGGGGCTTCCCCGGTTTCTCCGTGGCATCCCAACAATTACTCCATTCACACACAGAAGAAGGCAATGGCAAACCACTTCTGGATCATCTGCCAAGAACGTATATGAACAGGTCCCAGTCCGAGAAAAGGATGGAAGGATCCTGTTCATATGGACCTGTCATCAGACAGAACACTAAAAATAAAAAAAAATGTTTCTTTAATGACTTAATGTGGATATGTTTGTGGATTTCTTCAGCATCTCCGGTATGTTGAAACTGTTAAGTACTTACTTGCAAATTCTTACCTTCTCACTTTTTAATTCATGGACGGGCATGCAAGTGTTACAGAAAAGTGTATTTTCTAGTTTTTTATCGTGTGGCAGGTTCCGTGAGTAAAGAATGTATCATGCCATTTAACTTTGGTATTCCCTACTTATGACCTTCAGATTCCATGCAGAAAGTGGGCTATTCAACAACAAGACAAATAACAATAAACTTTTCAAGGAATATCCCGCACCATAGCGCGAGCGAGTGATTCCCGACATTATGACTTCCTACGATTTGCTACTCACCTGCAAATCATGTTCAAACAGCCAGCATTATAAAACTTTTGTACTAAAAACAGCAACATTAAAAAAACCTGACCAATCAACCTCATCTTTAGGTTTTTGCCAATATAAAACTTTGATCTTTGGGAAAGAACCACGTCAAATGCTGAGAATTATCCGATATTTTGGTAAACAGTCATTCTCTGTACACAACAAATATGTGTCACGCATATAATTCATTCATTGTGTTTCACCAGTGAACAAAATCAAGGGATACAATTCTGCGTACAATCCACCACCAAATCTGTAATTTTACATCATATTCCCATGGTTCTACATATTTAATGGGGTGAATATCACACTGGTACATGCCTAGACAATTTAATGCCTGCAAGACTGACACATGAAGTATATCAAGCAAGGAAGAAATTATTGTAGTGCTCTGGAGAAAACCATGTTCAAACATGACGATAATATTTTCATCATGTCTGCAGGGACATTCTGATAAAAATGTGAAAGGGAAAAATGTTAGTTTCCCGCAAATGTCTGTGAAATGCCGACAAAAACTTATTTAACAGAAACTCTCTGGTCTCGGAACTGCCTCCGATATTCTGCAACTGCACTTGTACTCCCAGCGCAGAAACCACGGTGAGACGCATATCAGCGCACACTTCATTTGTATATGTAGGGCAGTCAAAATGTTCCCGGAATTGTGGTACAGCACTGTAATGGTAGGAAATATGGCAACGCTTAGCTAATCATCTTCAAAGTAGGACCCTTGCGCGCGCACACACACACACTTCGACACATCGCTGGTTGTGCGGCAATTCCTTGCCGAGAAAAGCATTTCCGTCATCACCAAACTCTCCGGATCTCGCTCCGAGTGACTTCTGGCTGTTCCATGCTCTGAAAATGGGCCTCAAGGGGAGGAGTTTCGCAACCATGGAGGACATCAAATCGAATGTGACGGCCGAACTCCAGAAGATTCCAAACGAAGCCTTCCGCTGGTGCTTCGAACAATGGCAGGATCGATAGAGCAAGTGTGTGTGTGTGGGCAAGGGTCCTACTTTGAAGGTGATTAGGTAAGCGTTGCCATATGTCCTACCATTACAGTGCTATACCACAATTCCGGGAACTTTTTGACTGTCCCTCATACAGTGTAAACAGCAGTGTTTGAAACATGTACAACAGTTATGTTTTCAAGCTAGATGCTGCTGTTGGATGTCGAAAACACAAGAAAATACACTTATTATCACTACAGCACAAAACGTGTCCACATGTCGATAAAATCTAAACAAAAGCAACTAGGATATAATGCTCCCACTAACCCAGACACAGACCAATCCCTGCTGGACTTCAGCACTACAAAACACAAAACTATACCTCGTTTGCTGTAATCAATGCGGGAAATAGTTCAGTGTGGGGCCTTTCTGAAGGTCTGCTGATTCTACGCTGATTTCTTATGAGACTCAACAAACTTCAGTGAATTCCTATGCAGATTTGTACACGTAGTATTTTGGTAAACCAGCATAAATTATACAGATCAGTGATTCATCTCCAAAGCCGTACTTCATGATTCATATTTGAAAAAGCTGAGGTTTTCGTAAAAATTTCACTGCACTACGAGACCATCTACTGATCGCTACCAAAGAAAATCTTTGACCGTGGCAGTATGAATCCATGCAGAAGTCCAAACGTAGTATGTCTGTAGCTACAAGCTGATGCATTCCAGGTGAGAAAACAATGCGCGAAAGACCAAGTCATGTTCTGTGTGCAAAATAATTAAACTTAATTGTCTGTAAATTTTTGTTTTGTAATTTTTCGTGATATAAAGTAAACACTTTACAAATGGCCAGCAGTACAACAGAGGGTAAAACTATTCATAGTTAAGCTGGAGAAATAAATAATGTGAATTACCAGCGTAAGCAAGGAGTGAAAAAGAGTGTGACTTTTCCTATTTTCCATGCAGGTGAAGGAACCGCAAACTATTACGGAGTATTCATAGCAACGGTGAAACAGATTAGATGGAAGAGCAGAGAGAGAAATTATATAGAGTTAAAGCCTTAAGGTGGCGACTGACTTGTAACATTTACTCGTAATGTAACATTCGCGGCGAGCATGTTACATTACACCACAACTGGTGAGGCGTATCGAATGCTCGTTTTGAACGCTCGGCTCGACTGTGCTCATGTGTGCTCCATTCATTTCATTCAATATGTCGGACGTGGAGGTCGTGTTATCTTTGTTTCATTTAATACGCTACTCTTATATAAAGAACTCGTGAATGCTCGTTATGACGCCGCTCGACTGACTGACTGACTTGTAATGTAACACTCAAAGGGATTCGCGAAAAAACCGACAACACGATGGAGCGCCCGCGAGCGTGAGCGGCTCCGTTCGCTGTCTTCACTTGTGTAATGCTCGATTTGTAACACGTTACATTACAGGCAAATGTTACAAGTCAGTCGCCACCTTTATAATCTAGACAAAGTCCATTATGTTCCTCCCGCGTCAGCCCCACTGCCACGGACAAAGCTCTTCAGAGTACCAGACAGAATGTTGTCGCAGACTCAATCTACTGGCAACACCCTCTCAGCTACCTAACGCAAATCAGAAATTCAGAGCCCTCAGGCCTTACGAGCTCATAAAAACTCTAGTGCTTACCGTGGGCACATACTCTGAAGGGAACTTGTTGGTGGTGTAAGAGATGAGCAAGCAAGTCTTACCAACTGCACCATCCCCCACAACAACACACTTTATGGTCTGCATTCTGAAAGGCTATGTCTTGAGTCAATACCTGCAACACAAAGAACAACAGGTCGAATTGAACAAACATTCAAAATAAGACATAAATCAAAGTACAGCTATTAAATCCAATAAATCTATTTCAAAAATATGCTCAACATCAAACAGATAACAGATATATTACAGAGCCACATATAATATTGTGGTTGCCATCGGTGGAATAGTTAGCTTGCTCGCCACTGGACCCAAGGTTTGTGGGTTCAAACCCGGCAGAGGAAGATAGATTTTTAAGGGTGATAAAAGTGATAGTTTAACCACGGTTCTGGAGAATTTGACGTAAATACGTCTATACGGAAAGGAAGTTTATACGAGGCGCGTCCCAAAAGTAAGTTTCCCACTCGTCCCACAGCTAGCAAACCTTATATTGCGCGAAGCGACTGTGCGTACGTGATAGAGCAATGACGTAGCATGGCGCATGCACTAACGGTACTTCCCGCGTTCTCACAGTAGCATCGTTGCAGCTGTTGAAGATGGAGGTTCTTATTCCAGCTCCCGCCGACTGTGAAGTGCGGTCAGTGATAACGCTAGGCCGCACACGGCTCGACGGACAGCGAGTCTCCTGCAGGAGTTCAGCTGGGAGGTGTTTAATCATTCACCCTACAGCCCGGACCTCGCTCCCAGTGATTTCCATCTTTTCCTACACCTCAAGAAATTCCTGTCCGGTCAGCGTCAGCGTTTTGAGAATGACAGAGAGGCGGAGATGGTTGTCACACAATGGTTCCAATCCCAGGCGACAGACTTCTACGACACAGGTATTCAAAAGTTGGTCCCACGGTATGACAAATGTCTCAATTCCGGTGGCGAATATGTTGAAAAATAGCTGGACACTTGCTGTATCTGTTGCAATAAATATTTCCATGAAATTGTGTTTTGTTTCTGTAAACGGCCCCAGGGAAACTTACTTTTGGGACGCGCCTCGTATATTGTTTCCTAGGTAACAACAATGCTGACTAAACAGATGAGGTTTCCTAAGTAACATAACAATGAAGTTACACTTTTTCGTTTCCCTTTTTCGTAACACTTTTTTGTAACACATTTTTGCCGAATAACACAGACCCTAAAATACAGACATATTTACGTCATAAAATCTGTAGCACGACTTCCTTTGGAGGGGAAGTAACGCTGGCGGTCACATGTCATTGATTGTTATGGCATGTAAAAGAACCTCGTGAGCAGAAATTGGTGGCCATTTCTCACCCAAGTCTCTCCTAATTCACTACTAGAAGGCTCTAGCAGACAAAGATAAGGATTGAGTAGAAATTGTGCAGTCAGTGGGCTGGTCACTCACTACTCATAAATGCACACTTCATGACCAAGAATCCTCTGAAACAGGAGGTGGCAAAGATCCACAACTAGGTTGTAGAGCCAAGGAAGAAGAGTAACATAATAATTTGAATTAGGAAAACAGGTCAGCACACGAATACTTTAGAAAGGTACCGCATTTACAAAAGTAAAAGAATCAATATAAGCAATTTAAATTACACATATGCCAAAAATAA
Organism: Zootermopsis nevadensis; assembly: GCF_977971745.1. Lineage (NCBI taxonomy): Eukaryota > Metazoa > Arthropoda > Insecta > Blattodea > Termopsidae > Zootermopsis > Zootermopsis nevadensis. The sequence continues at coordinate 2,345,387 of NW_028259141.1, read as the reverse complement.
AAAAACTATTTTTGAAATCACTCACAAACTGGAAACGTTCTGTGCACACCATAACATACGAGGGGCAGTCAAAAGGTTCCCGGAATTGTGGTATAGCACTGTAATGGTAGGACATATGGCAACGCTTACCTAATCACCTTCAAAGTAGGACCCTTGCGCACACACACACTTGCTCCATCGATCCTGCCATTGTTGGAAGCACCAGCGGAAGGCTTCGTTTGGAATCTTCTGGAGTTCGGCTGTCGCATTCAATTTGATGTCCTCCATGGTTGCGAAACGCATCCCCTTGATGCCCATTTTCAGAGTAGGGAACAGCCAGAAGTCACTCGGAGCGAGATCCAGAGAGTATGGTGGTTGGGTGATGACGGGAGTGCTTTTCTCGGCGAGGAATTGCTGCACAACCAGCGATGTGTCGAATTTGACGGCCGAACTCCAGAAGATTCCAAACGAAGCCTTCCGCCGGTGCTTCCAACAATGGCAGGATCGATGGAGCAAGTGTGTGTGTGTGCGCAAGGGTCCTGCTTTGAAGGTGATTAGGTAAGCGTTGCCATATGTCCTACCATTACAGTGCTATACCACAATTCTGGGAACTTTTTGACTGCCCCTCGTATGTGCACGCACACACATCAAACAGCACATCACAAAACTGTCACTCATCAACACCACATTCACATAAGCAATTAATTAATTCTACTTACCTCAATTACAATTACACAGATAACATCATAATTCAAACTGTAATTACATACACCCCACACTCCAGCTTAGATCACCTTTAAGCAACAATGTTTTGTGCACTCAACAAACTTCATAGTCTCCAATAAAATGCCCTCTTGTGGCCCACATAAAATTTTTATAAAACTGGTTCAACACACACAGTCAATATAAAAAAACACTGTACCAAAGACATCCATTTGTAACAATTGTTGCTTTTTACTATATAAATATCATTTTATTTAAATTTTATATCAATCTTAAGCACACAGTTGGTGCATTAGTTGGCATCAAAACAGTATTTTAATATTGAAACATGTTATCACTAATAAACTTTTATTTTTAAGATTTTAATCAAGTGTGTTGAAGGTAATAATCATAATTACATATTATTTACGGAATTCAATGGAATGCCTTCATATAAAAATCAACAATATTAACCAGTGACAATTTTTCTTTTAATACTTTAAACTCTCTGAAGAGGCTAACAGAAATGAATCATTATACAACTTATAGCAAAATCCTTATGAGAATAATTTACACAGCCTGAACCACACGCTCTAACCTCACTATCTAGTGGTTCTTGTCGATGGTGGTCAATCTACCACAACATAAATTTCATGAACAAGTAAATCTACTAATCTGTGCAGGGAGGAAAATTCCAATACATCTCTGTAGTTTCTAAGTCGCCGGTGCCATACAAAAAACATTCACAACCTTCATACAGTTCCACTAATTCCCTATCAGTCATTCTGAATCACATTTCTCTATATGGCTAAGTTTCGTACACAGTGGTATGATGTTAATTCTCCAACAGAAAATTTTAGTACTACTGCAGACAAAGACAAAACTTTGAGACAAACTTTAAATGTGTTGTACTTCAGCCAGAATTCAAAATTATTTAATACAGAGCAATGCTTGCAATTAGTATTACTAACTTATTTTCTTCAATACATGCTGACATAAGCCACCTGCATTTTTCCGAATACAGAAGATAACAAAGCCCTAAATAACTACTGTCTAGGTAGGGCTCAACTGCCACTAATGACATGCATCACATAGGAAACGCAACCAGCATTCCTAATACATAATGTATACCATAAAATACTGTTACAAACACAATCTGTTTAACTATAAAGAAAATTCTTTATGGCATTGCAAATGAACTACCACATCCATGAACACAAAACTCTACCACTCACTGTAAGATTCACAACATTTAATATTTCAATTCATATACTTCCTTAAAGTCTTAATGTATATAACTCAAAATATTCTATGAAGGACTCATAACCTCAATACGTTTGGCTGACCAATGTGACGTGTTGAGTCAAATTATCTCATCATTAATTGCAATGCCTACCCGTAAGGAAGTTACTAATACAATGTGTTAAAATGATAAATATCTTAATTTGTAACTTCAATTAACATGTAAAGTGCTTAAATACACATGTTAATCTTCCCGATTAATGGGCCACACACCTGCGACTCCAAACAGAAGGTTAGTTATATTTCAAACATATAAAGAACACTGACTTCTGTAGGTTCCTTACTATTTCAGGAATCAATATAATTTTAGAGTGCAAAGGATTTAATGTGTAAGAGGTTCAGAGATACACCAGATTACGGGGAAGCCATCTTGGCTTAGACTTCACCAAAGTCCGGCTTGTACTTTGTTCACATAGATAGCACCAACCACTGTATCAATCAAAAACATTATGGTAGTCCCAGAAGCATATAGGAACCATTACTCTTGCAAACAGATACACATTTATTGCCTAAATATGAGAGAATCTCTAAACAGATAACGAAAATTCACAACTTACAACAGACCACTGGGCGTCGACAATCAGTTTCCGTTTGCGACCCTTCTGCCACCTATCGACAAGTAAGGCAAACACGCACTTCAATACGAAAGCAGTACGTGCACAATTTATTCATCACTACTTTCAACGTTAAGAGTTTATGAGGGTACTGATAAACGCATTTGAATATGACATTACTGTTTAAAACGCAATTCTACAAATTCACAAAAAATGCAGGACGTAGTGTAAACGAAGGAAGTAAATATCATTCAGGAAATGATATTGGAAATAGTGAATTAATCGGTAGGCTAAAAACTAGCGACGATATTTATGATTTACTCTTCCTTGTAACGAAGTTCATAACATGAATGCATTATTTCCTGCATATTTCCTTACGTTTCTCAAACGTCATTAACGACATCGGAACCATCAGTGAGAGCATGCTCTATAAACAGCCAAACAGCTAACAAATGTTAGAATAGAATTTATTTATAATTCGTAAATATTTGATAGCTGGGGCCCACCCAGCCTTCTATTCAATGGGCACCAGGGTCCCTTCCGGGGGGGGGGGGGGGGGGTAAAGCGCAGCCGAGGCGTGATGCTAACCACTCATCCTCATCTAGTGCTGAGGTCAAGAATGAGTAGGAGCTATATTAATTCTCCCCCCCCAAGCACATACATGACGTATACTGGGGCAGCTTTGATTTTAGCTTAAAGCCAATGATGTAGAACATGTCGTTGTTCAAACAACTCTTTTCTTTCAAAAATATAAATTGCATAGTTATGACTGATTACATTCAACTACACTGGCATAGAATATTATAATTAAATGAAAGGATCAACACTATTGCTTACATGTAATTATAATGGCTGAGAATTTTTGGTTTGGAACGAAACGAGCCAATCAAAATCAGGACTTACCGGATAGAATTTTAAAAGCACGCCTATTACTTTCCTTCGAATCCAGTGAAACATATTGACTTGGATTAATTTTTCAATAAATATTAAAATTAGACATGAAGTAAACAGTGTAAGTATACGAATGCAGTTAGTTATAGCAGTTTGCCTTAAGATACTGAGACAGTATTAAAATCTGATTTTCAGTACAACCAATAAAACAGTTATTGCTTATGTAAATACTTGTCTGTGAATGACATTTCTGCCATTCATATTGAATCTTTTTTACGTAGTAATTCTGTAGCAAGAATACGTCGCGTTATAGAAAAACGTCAAGGCTTCTCGTTGTTGATCGGCAGTCTCCAATACGAAATTACTTGCCAATAACAGCTGAAGACAGGTTTAATACCTTAACAAAGATTTTGCCGCGATTTGAAAGTTGAGTTTCAAAAATTTTGAAATATGTAAACTTGGAAAGTTATGAAGATTAAGAATGTGGTTGGGTTAGTTGAGGCTATGTTTTGTGGTCAAAATATGATAGAGGTTAGGGTAGTGTAGGTTCAATTAGATTTAGTTTATGTAGGTTACATAAACTTGTTTACTTTCAGTTGGTGAAATTACATTAGGTGAGACATTTTTAGGTAATTCTTTAAGTTAAGTTTTACCTGACTAGGATGGGAAAAGTTTGGTTGGTTTACACGAGGTTAGGTAAATCAAGGTTGTAGGTTTGTTTGGACTTTCATGTTATTTTATTTTGAAGTTACGTTACACAACAGAGATCGCATGCGAATATCCTGCGCATTCCACAGAGAACACACTTTCTGAACTAGTTTTTCCTATCTAAAACCTTATCCTATATTCTATTACTATTATTATCCTCACTATTCTCGTAGTTATTCTTATTCATTATTTGTTGTTGTCTTTCTTGCTGTTAAACATTCTGATTACGTGGTCTGACATAGAAATAAATATTAAATAGTATTCATAATAATCATACCATGAAGTGGCTTATTTGTTGAGAGACAATATTACATTTCAAATCTGTATTAGCTTACATAAAACCAAGTTTGATTATGTATAAAGGTTCTCAAATTACATTAACTGTGAAATATTTAGTTCAGTGTTGCCAACATTTGGCAACTTTAAAAACCATTTCTAAAATTAGGCAGCTTTTATGAGAAGTTCTAATGTGTGTGACAAAAAGGCTAAATTAGCAGGAATGGGTAAGGAATACAAGATAAAGGAGAGCTGGAGTTGAAGTACAAAATGTATAAAGCAAAGGAATAAAGGGATCAAGCTATCATTAAATGTCCTTCATTTGATGGGATTTGAGAAAATAATATTAATACAACTGAAAAATGCATCAACATGCTTCTACACAGTAAAATACATCACAAATGAAAGTTTGTAACAATTATGAAATGATTATCATACTAAAAAGTTGTCAGTGGAACCACGGTTCCGGAGAATTTGACGTAAATACGTCTATACGGAAAGGAAGTTTATATATTGGCTTTATTCTAAATATTTCCTTTATACATGCTTTACAATTGAGTAAAGTTTGATTAAGACTTTGCTTATTTAACTTGAATTAGTTACTCTTAAGATGGGTCTGTGGTAGCTGAATGTAATGTAATGTAAAGTAATGTAATGTAATGAAAGGTAAGCTAAGGTAATGTAATGTAAAAAAAGGTAAGGTAATGTAATGTAAGGTAAAGTAATGTAATGTAAGGTAAGGTAATATAAGGTAATATAAGGTAATGTAAGGTAACTATGTAGGTAACCATTGTTGTTTATTTGTTGATAAACAGGTGACATTTCCTAGGTAACAACAATGCTGAGTAAACAGATGAGGTTTCCTAGGTAACATAACAATGAAGTTACACTTTTTCGTGTCCCTTTTTTGCCGAATGACACTGACCCTAAAATATAGACGTATTTACGTCAAAAATATATCTGGTATGTTGGCTGCACAGCAACACAAATGAAAGTTTTGTGATCTCGTGCCACCAGAATTGAGTTGTATAAATTATTCATACAATTGAATTTGGCAGCAGAGAACACCAGATATGTTTCTTTTAGTTTGGTTTTGGAATATGTTTGCAGTGTATCTTGAATACTTTTCCTCTCCTTTCTTCAAAACAGCTTGGTTCAGACAACTAGAACAGAACATTTTCATCCAAGAAAATTGAAATGTGCAGCGTGGTTATTACTGTATTTTATCAAACACCACGCACTCTCAAATAAACTGTGCATCCCAATTTTTAATATGAAAAAAAATTAAAAAACATTTTCAGGTATTAAACATTAACTAAACATCAAACATTAATAAACACAAAAAATTATTAACATTAGTTCATATAAAAGAGTGCTTCTTCGTTATTTCCGGTGTTCTGCGATAAAATCTAGGAATTATGTTGTCGAAGCCTAATTACATATTTCTGAAGACAGTATTTTCTCCTTGTATGAGGCTGGTACTCACTGGAAAATGCTCGTTTTCCTTCTTGTGGCTAGGTCATATCTTGAGAAGAATCTTACGATCCAACCACGGCTGGCCTTGGAAGTTCTTGATTTCCATTTCTTTTGCCAGTGCCAAAGATTTCAGTTGGCAGATTTCGGTTAATTCTGCACAACCAAATCGTCTCTTATCATTAATGTAATCTACTAGTTTTTCTTCTATTTCGGGAAACTTTGCCTTTTGTTCACGATAAGCTCTTTGGCTTCCACTGCTTTGCAGCAATAAATCTTTCTTTTTTCTCTCCAGTCTCCGATGCAACTTTCGCTAACATCAAATTTATAGCCCGTGGCACGGTTTCCATTTTCTTCAGCCTCCCTAATTATCTTTAATTTTTAACTCACCATGAAAGATCATAATCGCATAATCTTTGTAATTTCTTTTTACTCAAAATCACAACGTAAAACAGACTTTGACCCATGAGTAGATTGAGATGAACTACATGTGCGAGTAAGAAAGATAACAGAGGAGTGGGCAACTACCCTCTGGGATGCACTAGAGTGCAAAACATGACAAATGAGTAGCGCTAAGTTTTATGCGAATAAGCCACGCACCCCACTTAGCACGAATATTTTCTGAAAAATGTGCGCGGGGTATTCGTTATTTGTTCCATTCCACTTTCAGATCATGTGTAATTTTTCAGCAAAGTATACATATGTGGGGGATCACCCAATATGGACATGCCCAAGAGTGCAGCCACCTCCAAACATCCTAATGTAACACATCTTTACAATTTCCCCATTATTCTAGTATTTTTGGGCTGTTATAAAATGTAGTTCCCTAGAGCTAAAGAAAAATTATAGGTCTTTTATTCATAAAAAAACTAATCATTCATCTGTACAATACATTAATTAAGAAACACATATCCCCACACCCATCACATATTTTTGAATTTGAAATTTTATTTTCTTCCCACATAAATGAAAACATTAAAAGGTACAATTTTAAGAGCATGTTTGCATTCGTGCCATACATATATATTGAGGTGGAAACATGGTTTGAGGCTGCATAAACCTTGCCGACAGTCTGGCCATTTACCAGTTTACTAATAGTCTTTTGGATATGAGATAATAGTTTGAGTTGAAATCTCAAAACAGTTTTCCTCAAAACGTCAATATATATTCATGAAGATACAAATTTGGAACCCAGAAGAAAAATATAGACATTTTTTTATATCATATTTCACATTATCCAGCCAACAAAAATGTCTATCTTACACTTGCATTCTGATGTCTTAAGTTCGAGTTTTTAGACAAGTATTAATCCCACTGTAAATCAAACTGTGTCAAACAAACTCCAGACTCTCAAAATATACCTAAGAGTATTATTTCTTTATATATTTTTTCTCTCTAACATACAGTCTAGAAGCTGCACTTGTTTTAGTATTCTTTAGCGACGCAAAATAACGTTAAAAATGCAAATATTACTTTGCCTTCTTCTATGAAGCAGGTGGGTAAAACAACCATTTCTGTTCTCTTCAGTTCTCTGTCTTATAGTATGAAATATATTTTTATGAACACACTTCATGTAATCTATACGGTTAATCCAAGTTTCCTTTCTATAGGCCTAAGCAAGCGTTTACAATTTACACAAGATTTTCTCGCAACGTATTTTGAGGTGCCCTGCGGCTATTACAAATTCAATGAATGTAGCCTATTTATTTTATGGAACAGGAAGGTAATTTTAATAAAGCAGATATTTTATGCCCCTTCTTGTTTCCTTCCCATGATTTACGACTCTACCAAACTCTTTGCTGAGTGACACCACCATCACTCTGACTTCAAAGTTTGGATGGCCACTATAACCGTCCACCTTCTTCGTTTCTTGCTCCAGCTAGCTAGGGACTCAGGGTCGTTACCAGGGATCGAATGTGCAATGATGAGATGGTAACTGACTGTGAATCTAATTGTACCTTTATTATATAATTTCTTTGAAACACAAGCTTATAAAAGTTTTAACCTTCTTCTGTCAAGATACTCTCCACGACTGCCTTGCTGGCTCACTCCCCCGAGAGACCGCCAATTAGTCCCCCGCCTGCTCTCTCACTTAACATGAACGACTCTTTGTTTTAAGGAATTCCAACCAGCTCGCCCTTGCACAGGACTCTAATGTCTGGACGGTTACAACCGCCCCAATCCAGCGCGGTGAGGGTCGAAACTTAAGATAAGCGACACTCAACTCACTTGATTTTGACTGCATAGTTCATGACAATCTTTATAAAATTTTAGAGAACACAATGTTATACAATCATTAGTGTTTTTTACAAGACAATAAGTAAACTAGAACAAAATACATAAACAATTCACAATAAACGTAGTAACTCATTATACCGAGAGCTTCTTAGTACACGGTAAACTGGTTAATAAACACTTGTCCCAAATACAGGAATACATGGGGACAAATCTTAAACATATACTTTTCTAACATGATATTTGACCTACTACTTTAATTGCCTTTCTTATAATTAAGAGGCTTTTAATTTAGTCCTTTAAGAAAACATTCTTTTCCTTTTAATTAATTAGCAGTCTCTTGTAGTAGACAAAATTTCTTTAAAGAACCTTTATTAAAGATTCCTTTAATCTTTCCTCGGGCATCGGAAATTTCGATTATGGATGGATTGACAATCCTAGTTATGTAATATGGTCCCTCATATGGTCATTGGCCTTTAGCCATATCAGACTGATGACGTGTCCTGAGTAGGACAGCTTCTTGAAGTCGTGGTATCCAACGAACTTGGCCTCTCTTTCTTCGACCCGCTTGCCGATGTGCTCGAATTTTCATTCGGGCATAAGCCTGCAAAGCCTTATCTTCTTGCGTAGCTGAATTAGGTGATACACCCGGATACAGAGGTATTAGTTTATCGAATATGGCAGACGGTTGTTCACCAGTCATCAATTCAATGGGTGTGAAACCAGTTGCTTCTGAGGTAGTTGTATTAATCCACTTCTCCATATATGGTATTAACTCAGGCCATTTTTTTATGGTTCATATGACAATAAATGCGGGAGTATTTGCTAATTTCACGCATATATCGTTGACAAGGGTTCGAGGCCGGATGCCTGATTGGCGAAAATCAGACCTCTATACCTAAATTTGTTAAAACTGTGGTCCATCTCGGAGATGTGAATTGCGTTCCATGATCAGATAAAATGCACTCTGGTTTACCAAAACATGGGATATAATCTTCAATTAACTTCTTTAATCTGATCTGGGTCGTAGCAGATTTAATAGGGTATAATTTGATATGTTTACTAAAGACATCAAGGCACACAAATACATATCTCACCCCACCTCTCCCTCGAGGCACGGGTCCAAAGAAGTCGACGCTTGTTAATTGTCCATTTCTCTCAGTTAGATGTGACCAGTTTTCAATTTCATTTTGTATGGATTTCAAACCACTTTTGACAATTTCTTGTTTCTCCACAACTTGGCTATTGAAAACCATAACCTCTTGACTTATGATATTGATACCAGCATCGTAACTATCTTTGTTTAATCGAATCGCCTCAGCTAATGTTTGAACTTGGTTGTCAGTCTTCTTTGACAAAGAATCTAAATCGTTGCTTACACGACTAACTCGTTCATTTCATCTTTATTTTAGTTCTTCAGAAGCTTTACGCAATGACGTCAACATTTCTCACCTAACATTCATAATATCCTCCTTAGTTTCTTCTAATTTATTTTCTAATTTCTCATCTATCTTAGCAATATATGTCCTAATTTTTCTTTCTTAAATTCCTGAAATTCTTTCATTTCAGACAACATATTCAGGATTATGGTTAGCTGATCATTATTTGTGGTCGCCACACTAATATCTACCTGGTTTTCTTCAGTCACTTGGCTTTCAGCTTCTGTGTCTATAAGCTGACCACATGGTACGTCTGTATCTAATTCACTTGCTTCTACGTCTATTTCACTATCTTTCTTACCACTTCGGAGATCCCTTTTTGCAACCATTTTCTCGTTCTGGGTGGAATGATGTTACTCCCCGCCCCGTTCGTCTCGTTCACTTTCGTAATCTCTGCGTTAATTTCGATCAATATCGTGCCCCAGGTTGATGCGCCATTTACTATAACCGTCCACCTTCTTCGTTTCTTGCTCCAGCTAACTAGGGACTCAGTATCGTTAACGGGGATCGAATGTGCAATGATGAGATGGTAATTGACTGTGAATCTAATTGTACCTTTATTATATAATTTCTTTTAAACACAAGCTTATAAAAGTTTTAACCTTCTTCTGTCAAGATACTCTCCACGACTGCCTTGCTGGCTCACTCCCCCGAGAGACCACCAATGAGTCCCCCGCCTGCTCTCTCACTTAACACAAGCGACTCTTTGTTTTAAAGAATTCCAACCAGCTCGCCCTTGCATCGTTAATCCACAGGACTATAATGTCTGGACGGTTACACCACCATTTTAGTATTATTTGTGGTATGAAATTAAAAAATTACTACATGGAGGTCTGTAACATACCAAGTTCAAAGCAACCACCAATTAGGTGTATTTTAAACAGAATAATGTGTTCTTACTATGCACTTCACGTAAAGAATGTAAAAATATGAAATGTAATTACATATAGATCAACTTACACTGACTTAACGACATCATATAAGGTAGTATATTTGCGTCATATTGTGAATTAGGTTAATATTTTAATGTTTTCCGTCAAATCACAATATTAATAAGATAATAAAATATAAAATATTTAAAATATCATTTCACGTTCCACATCAAATGATCGATTTACAAATTGGAACGTTCATCATTCGATCATTCGATGCGGAACGTGAAATGATATTTTAAATATTTTATATTTTATTATCTTATTAAAATTGTGATTTGACGGAAAACATTAAAATATTGACATCATATAAGCTGAAGGCTAAAAATGCATTATTATTTCAGTATTACTAGCTTCTCCTAAATATGATGAGTTAACATAAAAGCAACTATTGTAAATTTTGTGGCAGATGCATACCTGCGTTCCTCCTCCGCAGAAGACACTGCACGATCCCCAGTTTACCAACCCCCAGCTAAATTTCAGTTCATAACTCGAGGTAGTGGAAGGAATTGAATATTTATAGTGTATGCCTGGATTGGGTCAGCATTGTTCAGAATCTGTAAAGTGCACTTAATGAGAACTGTAATTAAGAACAGAGTAAAAGAGCAATAATAAAACACCAGAGTTCACTAATTAATGTCATAGCTTCCAGATAGTTTCATACTGCACCGAAGCTTGCATCTGCAATGGACACTTTAAAAGTTAAGAAATTTTGAATATAATAAACCATGACTGTCTACCTGTTCAGACTTAACATGAAAATTCAACACTGGATCATGTAAAAAGCCAGTTAAATCAAATCACATTACTGAAATCTATGTTATTGTCTTCAGATCTGGCTTTGTCTCAGTATTTAAAATGGTTACCTTCAAAAACACGTTCCTATCAGAAGCATAGTTTCATTTTTCACTCCTGCAATCCAAAACATATACCAGCCCAGATCCATAGTTCACAACCCAAAGAAGGTTATGACAGCCCATTCTTAGGAGTCCTACAATTTTCTCTGGCTGATGCTGAATTATAATTGTCTTTACATTGAAAGTAAAATTTATAAACAGTTAGTCACACAGGATTGCCTACTTCTACATCTATCCGTTCATTTCACATTGACACTAAGTAATCATTAACCAGTTATTTAGTTTAGCAAATTGATGGAAATTTAAGATGGCTGTCTTCTGGGTTGTTGCACCATGTGGTCTGGTAGAAGTTTACCGACATTTCAGAGGCCCTTGCTACCTCCATCATCGCCCTGATGGTAAACTTCTACCAGACTACACGGCGCAACAACCCAGAAGACAGCCATCTTCACTGTTGAACTATTGAATTAATTTAAATTACTGTTACAGAGGCTGTGTTTTTGTAGACTTGCCACTTTCAGACGTTTTGGCATTGCACGATTTCCACTCGTGAGGCTTGCTCATCGTCCTGATGATGGAGGCACCAATGGCCTCTGAAACGTCGGTAAACTTCTACCAGACCACGTGGTGCGACAACCCAGAAGACAGCCATCTTCAGACTAACCGCCGTGAAAACTTCAAATTCAACATGGACGGAAATTGTAACTGTTTGTCCAGCATCAAAATTACAAGGAAACAGTGTTCGCACATACCCAGTGCTGAAGTTCGAGCAATAAAATGAATAAAGTCCATCCGAAATCGGTTAGTATTTACCAGACTTCATGGTGCGATATCACAGAAACAGCCACATCTTTTTACTCGTGGTTATTAGAACTTTACATTTAACCATAAATAAAGTGGTCATGAGGCAAGTTTATTATATGAGACAGAGTTAACCATTAGGCAAGATACGAGGTGCGATCGGAAAGTTTCAAGACTGTGTCAATAGAGGGCGAACCGGATGTAGTACGAGCTTCTGTCGCTAGGGGGTGCGGCCTACATTCATAGTGAATCAGTGTGCCAGCCGGCATCATCGAATTAGCATTTGTTTCTTAGTTACGGGCGTTTTGGTAGTGCATTACACCGACCCTCCTGCGATTTCGGAATGGCGTGTGCATCAAATTTTGCCAAAGACTCGCCAAAACGGCTACGGAAACCTATGAAATGCTAAAGCAAGCATTTGGGGAGTCCGCAATGGGTAGTGCACAAACTTTTGTGTGGCATTCACGTTTTAAAAATGGCCGAACCTCTGTCGATGATGACGAGCGTTCTGGACGACCATCTTCGAGCACAACGCCCGAAAATGTTACGAAGATCGACGTCGTACCATCAACGACTTGTGCGACATTGTTGGGATAGGCTATGGGACCTGTCAGCTGATTCTAAAGGAAGAACTCCACATGCGACGCATCATGACAACGCGCCAGCGCACACCGCCCTCAAAGTTCGGCAGTTTTTGGCCTCAAACACCATGGCCGTCATCCCGCACCCTCCTTATTCGCCGTGTGACTTCTTCCTCTTCCCAAAGATGAAAATTCAGCTAAAGGGAAGGAGATTTGAGACGATGGAAGAGATTCAGGCAGAATCGCAGATGGTGCTTGACAGGCTGACAAAGAAAGATTTCCAGGGATGCTTCCAGGCTTGGCAGCGGCGCTGGGATCGTTGTGTTCACTCCCAGGGGAACTACTTCGAGGGTGATGGATGAATTTAATACCTGAGATAAGTGTACGGGGTTTTTATAGGCGCAGTCTGGAAACTTTCCGATCGCACCTCGTACAAACATGTCAAAAGATAAATATTTTTGTTAACTGATGAATTTTTATTGACATTTTTTTAAATAGATACTTAAATTAATTTGTAGATAAATAATTGTGTCAGACACCTGTGACATACAACAGTCTGCGGTTCCCTATTTTGACTCTACCCGTATTCATGTTACTCACGTATACAATGAGATCTTCTTTGGTGGGACCTGCAATGAACAAAGATTCCTGTTCAGGCTCCAGTCTAGTATACACGCTGACTGATCCTGCAACTTCATTTTCTTAGTCACCTTCGACAGTGCTGTAATAAAGAATAATGTAACATTCATAAAAATGTACAATTACACAAGAATCCTTAAGACTAGATACAAAAATCATATATATATATAATAAAAAGTTTTCTGGAAATAACTTACAGTATGCACCAACTTTTCTTTAAATAAGATAGTATAATTGCGTCATATTGTGAATCAAATATTAAATTAATTATTCGGTTTTTGTCCGTCTAATCACAATTATATTTAAAATTTACAAATAAGATAATTAAAATATCATTTTATGTTCCACATCAAATAATCGATTTACATTTGGAACATTTTTACATGTTTTGGTTTCATCGAACCATCTTCAGGTGTAAAATTATATCAACAAACTTAAAACTCAATTACAATTTCTGTTGTGTAGCTTTTTGGTGATGTTCATATCATCAAGGCTAACAACCTTGCACCGTAAAAAGGAAGATGTTTTGAAACCTCAATCAAAGCCTCAGACAGACGAACCTAACAGAGCAGCGGAGGATAGGACCGAATGGAAGAGGAGAATTGAGGAGGCCATGGACCGAATACGGACCGGAGAGCAATAGAAGAAGACACTGTCACTTCAAAAGTTATAATCAACAAGTTGATATAATTACTGTTACGAAATTCAGGGCTTATATATGTGACTTGGCTTTTTGTAGCATGATGTTAATTCCTAGTTTCAGTAAAAATTATATTACCTTCTCCGCTTTCGCTGTTCACTTCGTCAATGAAATCACATGTGGACACATCACAATCGCATAATCGACAAACATCTTCCACAGTGTCAGAGTCCAGGACCCAATCACAGCCAACGTTCTGAAAAAGCATATGCACGTACTTATCACTTCTGTACACATATTTTACAAACATCGAATACAAGATTAAGACAGTCAGATTTGTAGCCTGTAACTTTGAATATGCATATGATATAACCATATTCTGATTACAGGACACTAATTCAGGATTTGAGGTTTTCACGGCGGTGAGTCTGAAGTTGGCTGTCTTCTGGGTTGTTGCGCTGTGTAGTCTGGTAGAAGTTTACCAACGTTTCAGAGGTCATACTGCCTCCGTCATCAGGGTGATGAGTATGAAGATATCCGTCTTCTGGGTTGTTGCGCCGTGTAGTCTGGTCGATGTTAACCAACGTTTCAGAGGTCATACTGCCTCCGTCATCAGGGCGATGAGTATGAAGATTTCTGTCTTCTGGGTTGTTGCCCCGTGTAGTCTGGTAGATGTTTACCAACGTTTCAGAGCTCATACTGCCTCCGTCATCAGGGCGATGAAGATTTCTGTCTTCTGGGTTTTTGCGCTGTGTAGTCTGGTAGAAGTTTACCAACGTTTCAGAGGTCCTTGCTGCCTCCATCATCAATGCGATCATTTATTTTGTATCAACATTTACAGTAATAAATGAAATAATTTTATTCCAATTAAATACATTTTAATTTGAATAAAATTACTTTTTCATACAATCTTCAACGTTCTTCAGTATATACATTACTTTTGAGTGAAAAATTAGGTCTGTTTTGCTTGGGAGAAAGTTGTAAGACTAAATGTACATACAAATAAATACATAAATAAATACACACACACATGCTTACCTTAAAGCAATCATTATTCATTCAACACTAAGACCTTGTCTTCCTATATTGATACTTTTTTTCACAAATTTTGGTTCTATAATTGCTAGCAATAAAAAGAATATATACATTCTGAGATACTCAAAAGTAAATTCTAAAATATACCACCTTGCAATAACTTTTGGGACAATATCCTAAATTCTCCATCAGTTTCTTATGTTCTCAGAAAATCATAAATCTATACATGCCTTCGATTTTGTTTCCAATGTTTTTTTTTCTTCCTTGCATAAGAGTGTAAAAATCAATGTTTCTTCATCAACCACGACTAAGCAACGAATAGAAATGCACATACACACAATTAAACTCAGAAAAATAAAGCTAAAGTGTGTGTTCATATGCCCCAGCAGACATCGATATAAAAATATGTAGAACTGCATCATGTAATATCGTGCTCTAGTGCAAGCATATGACATTATTCGTGTTTCTTTCCGTCTAACCACAATTGTATATAAATAAAATTATACGTAAGATATTAAAATATCATTTACATATTTGGTACAACTTTTACATGTTTCGGTTACATTGAACCATCTTCAGGTGTAAAGTTTAAAGTTAAAAATTATAATCTTATAAACTAAAACTTAATTCCTGTTGTGTAACTTCTGATGATGTTTACTTTCAAATTCATTGGAGTGAGAGTATATTTTGAAGTGATAGTGGTAATAAGGTAAAAATAAATAAAAATGGAATGTAAAATGTAAAAATGAACATACCTAGGAAGAGCGTAGATATACCTTATTACATTTTGTCTTCTATACTCGTTCTTTCAAGTTCAGTAATAATTAAAAATATTTAAATTATTTACGTTACAGGCCAATGTTAAACCACTATCACTTCAAAATATACCCTCACTCCAATGAATTTGGAAGTAAACATCATTAGAAGTTACACAACAACAGTAATTAAGTTTTAGTTTATAAGATTATAATTTTTAACTTTTAACTTTACACCTGAAGATGGTTCAATGTAACCGAAACATGTAGTAAAAAGTTGTACCAAATATGTAAATGATATTTTAATATCTTATGTATAATTTTATTTATATACAATTGTGATTAGACGGAAGGAAACACGAATAATTAAATTTTAATTCACAATGTGACGCAATTATATCAACTTAAGCATATGACAATAAAAAAATAAAAAATATAAAAATTACAGCTTCAAATAAGTAATTTTTAATCTTTGTACATGTCATTCCTGACCATATTTACATACCATGTGACATATTTATTACCTCAATTGTACAAGATGATAAATAAAACATAACTGATAAAGCTTATACTTCAAATAAATGACTACCGAGAAAATCAGTAATCTATGACGCAAAATTGTATAAAGATAAAATCAGATTTTTAGCAGACATTTTACTTGGAAAATAATGGTTGTCTTCTACGTGATGCATTCTCCAACTCACAACGCAAATACGACCTACCTGCTTTACTGACGAATGAATACAGTTCTCTGCAACAGATGCCAGCACACGGTTACGTTCCTTCCAGCTGGTATATTCAATGGATTACATTTTGTGGTATCTCTGAAATAGTTCCAACAAAAATGTATTGAAAAAGTATCTCTTTTTAAATGCATTTATCACTAACACAAGATCAGCAAATTTGATCACACAGCACTTCTGTACATACTTAGGAACGCTGTCAATGTAATAAAAACTAATTTACCAAGATTTTATTATACTGATCCAGCATTACAGTAAAACATCTTATGTTGTCAACTACTACTGTCTTTTCACAGTACTAGCAAGTTCTCCAAAATCAGTGATTAAAATGGTCACTTACATGAAATATTCCCATAAATGTATGTGTGCATCATTAAAAACTCTTTCAAAACATATATTCATCAGACAAAATCCTTTGCATAAAAACACTGTGGTAATTTCCCTCAAAGTATATCGATATTTTAATATATCATTGTCTCTAAGTGCTTCTCCATTTTTTACAGAAAGTGAGACTCAAAACATCTTTCATAACTAGTTTCAAGAGATGAATCCTGTTGCGTGTTGATCGTTAGGTTGGCAGTCCACCTACACAAAAATTTTTGATGTTTATTAAGATCAACTACATGTTTCGACCTTAATTGGTCATTGCCATGTGGTTCACTTTAAGTAAAGCCCATAATGTATACAATTTAGCAGTAGTATCTATTAGTTTAATACAATTAAAGAGAGACACGTTTGTTGTGTAGATGGACCGTTAACCTAATGATCATTCACCATGTAGATGTGTTTGTGATTTCACTATATTTTAATATGAAACAATTTAATGAATGAACTCTCACATACTTTTAAATTTAATTTTCAAACACCTCTAAACACTTTTCCTGAGGTGGAAACCATACCAGAGTCATTTAAAAAAGCCAAGAAATTTTGTTTCATGACAAATCTAAATTTATTCTCACATTACTGGTGGCAGTAACATCTGAACTTCTTTTTCATATGCTGAAAATAAAAAAATTACATTAAGCTCTGAACGTATATCTGACAAATTCCAGTTATTGCGCGCACGTGTGTATATATACCAGCATAAATCTAAATCATTTGACAGTCCAATTATTATTATTATTATTCAGTGTTCTGTCTTACGACAGGTCCATTGCTCTGCCCAAACAGAGCTCTCCAGTTTTCCCTATTCTCAGCTTCTCGTTTTAACTCCAGAAACTTCATCTTCTGTCGTCGGTTAGCTGTATCAGTCTTCTTCCCAGTCCTCGCTTTCCTTCAACCTGGCCTTCGATGATATCACTCAGTAACCCATTCCTTCTCATAATATGTCCCAGCCAGTTAGCTTTCCGTCGTGTAATCGCCTGCAGAATGTTTCTTTGCTCGTTGACTCTCCTCAATACTTCTTCGTTGGTCACTCGATCCGTCCACCTGATCTTCTCTATTCTTCTCCAACACCACATTTCAAAACTCTCCAGGTATTTCTGTTCCTTCTTCCTGAGTGTCCAAGTCTCTGCTCCATACGTAACACTTCACTAGTTTCTTCTTCATCTCCAAGCCCAACTTGCTAGTGAGAATTATCCTCTTCTTGACAAAAGCTGCCTTGGCTATGGCTATCCTTGCCTTTACCTCCTTGGTGCATAGAACATCCGTCGTGATTATGGTTCCCAAGTACTTGAAATGCTCCACATTCTCCATCTGTTGGTTTCCAATTACAACGTTCAATGGCTCTGCTCTCGGTGCTATCCTCATTACCTTTGATTTTTCAATGTTGATTTCCATTCCATACTCTCTACCTGTTTCCACTAACTTGTCCATTATGTTCTGTAAATTCCTCCTCTTCCTTCACCAATGTCACATAAATATTAATTTACAAACTCATCCAGTTGCTCTATACAAAGGGATTTAAGGATAAAGTTTCTGTAATATTTATACTTTTACTCTCAGCAACCAGAATTAACTGATTAAATGAAACTAAACTAAATACAAATTTAAATTTGCATCCACCTACTGCAAATCCAAAATTCGTTGAACCTCAGTAAGAAGTAATGTTATAATTATATGGCTAAAAGAAATGCTGGACCACTTGAATACCGTGGTTGCAGATTTGAATATTGCATGTAGTATGATGCCCACATTTTCCTGTGTTCTATAGTCGTACGCAAGTAGAGATCTTGCTAAGGATCTATTTCCTGTCTAAGGAATCTTATCGAATGTCCAAATGATTCACTCTTCCATAATACAGTTTGAATTGAAACAGGATACAGGCACTACATGTTAAAGATGTAATTACTGTAAAATATGTGTCTGGCAGGTCAGTTGGGAACCCACTCTTCTGCACTACAATTACATTCAAAATGTACGTAAAACATCTCTGATAAATTTAAGCAAACCGTTATCTAGACCAGTGGTATTCAACCTGGGGTACGCAAAGACATCTTAGGGGGTACGTGAAATTTAAAAAAAATATATATTATTTTATGATAAACACTGAATAATCAGTAATGTAATTTATTTAATTTATTTCAGATGTAGATTATATACTATGTATAACTTGAATTATACACCGACAACTTTGGGGGTACAAAGTTGAAGGGAAATTATATCTAGGGGTACACAAACAAAAAAGGTTGAATACGATTGATCTAGACATTATCCATCGTCCAAGATGAAATAAAATCAATATAGCCATGACGTTTCGGAGATGGGAGTCTATCTCCGTCTTTAGGTAAAACATATTCTGTTGGGCCCAATCAATAGAGCCAATCCCTATAAATTTGTCTAACCATGGCAGTAAGATATATTTTCAGGTAGCAAAATATGAACTAAATTATATTAAATATGTATACTCATAGATGAAAACATCTTTATCTTAACAGAAACCCAGATGCAAACGAATACTTTAAATTCACTAAGACAGATCAAGAAGTGTACGAGAATATCCATCATCATCCAAGCAAAGTAATTAATATACAGTTATTTATGTTGAAACACTTCTCAGTCACAAATGCTCCACTAACACTAATGATAAATAGTAAAGTCAAGGTTTGTTGAATTTACGTATGCCAAAATAATTATGCAGTAGAACTTTTTTTATGGAACAACCTAATTAAAATGCATTATGCAGAAAAATTGTATTAAAACGGCATAAGAATTTACAAAAGAACACCAGTACAATATTAGCACGAATACAACAAGACTCACAAATTTTAAATGTATTCTTTCAATTTTCATTTTAAACAATGCAGGAGAACAACAATTATCTACTTGAAAAGTACTTAAAATATCTGGTAATCATAGTGAATATCACCTGCTGTTTCAGAGAAAAACTAGATGGCAGCACACCCACATGACAGTTCAGTTGTCTGCAGTCCAAGTGAATGTGAAATGTTTCAGGAGCGAAGAGAACTCACTTTCAAGCATCTAATTAATTTCTCATTCATTCCTAATTTGAATATGTTAACATATAATACAACTCATTTCTGTCATCATTTGTCTATCATTTATACACAGGAGTAAGAGCAAAGTAAAGCTGTCCCACTATACGCCATGTAGGCGCTTGGGGGAGAGGTACATAGCTCCTACTCATTCTTGACCTCGGCAGTAGATGGGAGTTAGTGGTCAGCATCACGCTCCGACCACACTTTACCCCCGGGAAAGTACCCCCAGAGCCAGTCTGGATACAGAGGCTAGAGGAAAAATCCTCTGCCCCCAACGGGGATCAAACCCTGGATGTCCAGCCCATAGCCAATCATTATACTGAGCTACGATGGCTCATTTTACAAAGGGGTATGATATTAAATTCACAAAATACAATTTACACATAAATAAGTCTTGTCTGAATATATAAATGTTGAAGAAAAAATTCAATATTCTGAACCAGAGGTTCTTATTGTACTGAAAGTATCAATCGCCATATTCTGGGTCGTAACACCATGTGGTTATTAATGTTCCTCTGAAACATTAGTAACCACCTACAAGATTGCATGGCATCATGACACCAAAGAACGCAACTGGCACACACTATATTCTGCACAATTAAAATTTTAAGAAGGTAAATAAAAATGTCAACAAATTCGGAACAAAAAAGTATCAATTATATGTTACATTTATTTAAAAAGAATACAGAAATTCACATTTGACACATTTAACATGTGAAGGAAGTTAGCAAACATCTTAGCTGAGTAGGATTTGAGGTTTTCACGGCGGTGAGTCTGAAGATAGCCGTCTTCTGGGTTGTTGCACCGTGTAGTCTGGGAGAAGTTTACCGGCGTTTCAGAGGTGCTTACTGCCTTATCATCGAGCATCACCCTGATGATGGAGGCAGAAAGCACCTGTGAAATGTCAGTAACTTCTTCCAGACTACATGGCACAAGAACACAGAAGGCAGCCATCTTCATATGTCACTGAAAATAAAACTTTTTTTTTTGGATGAAATGAAATATGGAGGAATAAAACAGTTCAACTTGTATTTTGATAAATCATAGGAAACAGTTATTAAAAAGCACATTTATTCGTTTAAAATATACTGGTGAGCTATTTTCTATGTTATTTTCTGGTAACAACCAAAAGCGTAAGTTACATCATTAGCAGTCGTTCACTGGATGCAGAATGTATTTACCTTGCTACCCACAATTTATTTGAAAGATTATATGTGCTGCAAACTATATGAAAGATTCATGCCAACGCTATCTGACAGCCAGTATCATAATACAGAAAAGCATGCATCTTGATAACAGAGAAAAAATACAAAAAACTAAATTAGAAAAAAAAAACTAATTTCTATACAAAGATTTATTACACTACAATGATTAAGCTAAATATGGCTACATTTACCTTAAGACTTGGCAATACAAATTAAATTTTTTTTTATTAAATATTTTCACCAAATTATATACTGACAAAAACTTACAATGGCAAGTGACTTAACCTGCAATACTCTATACACAGCATCTACTTTTAAAATTAAAGAACAGTTATCAATACATATTACCGAAGTATCCAGAGACAGGGGATAAAAACTTGCGTATGCCCATTTCTAAAATGGGAACAACGAATAGACGGAAGACGCCGAGAATGGCGTCCAGCAGAGAGGACCGACATCCTGATACAGCCTCGTATTCTCCGCATTCTCACACGAGCTAAAATTTTAATCCATGCACTGAAAATCTACACCTACATCTGACAAGAAATCAAAGCCATGACCCTTTGACTGAGAATTAACAAGATTTAACAGTGTCAAGATATTTTGGTGGGGGGGGGGGAGATTGGTAACACTCACTCTAAAAGAATAGCACACGTCGTGGACCTTGAAGATTTCTAAATAGATATGACTTTGCTTTTAAGAATAATTCATCTGCCCGAGATTCGACGTTTTCACAGCGGTGAGAATTTTTTATCATGAGTTACGACACCACAGTCATGTATATGGTTATAGAAGTCTATGGAGCGTCATAACTCAGAAGACAACTGAAACTAAACTTTCTGTCTGCTAGTCAGTTCAATGAGAAGGGCATTTTGTATCTCACAACCGTTGGTATCACGCCTTACATAGAAGCACATATTTAAGCAAAACTGCCATTTGAACGTAATAAAATAAACTGTTGGTCATTTCAAAAGTCTTCTTTGTATCAACATTCCAACTATTATATGAGCTAACACAATGAACACATCTACATCCAGAGTTATCCAACTATTGAAAATACTTTAATTAAATTATTTTGTTTGTGTAAAAAGGAAAACTGCAGATTTTTAAATCTGCACATTCAGAAAGTCAATGTTTAAATTGCATCTGATCGTGCTATGCATGCTACGACTGGCACAATAAAGGACAAACTTCTTAGATCTGATATATCGTGTGTATTTTGATTAAAAACAATTTTGTATTTTAGAGAACACTGGGCAGACAAAGACAATATAAATCATGCAACATTTTCCATAGTTTTATTTATGCATTTTCAATTTTGGGTAAATAGAAATGATTGAAAAATACATCCCCAAAAAATTGATACCAAAAGAATGTGACACGAAATACAACTTACAAAATTTTAAATCATAAGATTTGTAAAAAAATTTGTATTATTAAAAAATACACTTCTTGGACATTATCTATCATCTTAATTCAATTAAAAACACAACGTTTCAGAGGCTGGGGTATGTCCCCATGCTCGGGACTATCATGGAGATAGGAAAAATCTCTTATCAACTGGGCCTAACAGAGCAGGTTTTGCCTGAGGACAGAGACAGATTCCAGTCTCCAAAATCCAGTGTTTTTAACTAAATTAAGAAAATGGATAATGTCCATTAAATCCGTTATTTTATAAAATTTAGGAACCATAAACTTCACACAGCAATAATCTGGCAGGTGTTCAAAACAATTCACACCTCATACACAAATAATTAAATTCTCTATAGAACAAGGAAGGCAAAATCATGCCTCCATACTAACCACAACGCCCATCCAACTCGTACAATACATACCGTGCTTCCTACAAACCACGCGGCTCCCCTCCTCTCCTATTATTTTGTGAACAAGGGGGACTGTTAAAATATTAATTCTGAAGCATCAAAATTGCTTATATTCAATGTTATGTGCCCAAGAACAGCGAGACAATTTCTTTCTCCGAGACAGCCACGCAGTCTACATACTGTATTTACTTGTATATAACATACAGTATTTTCAAAATTATTTGTTCTTAAAATTAAGCCATGTGTAATACTGAAAACATACACATAACTAGGGTGTATTTGTTACTGTAATACAAAAACCAACAAACCAGAAGACATATGCACGCAAACTGAGTGTGTCGACGATTTCTAATTACGAATTTTGTTTTCTGTTGATCTTGAAGAAAAGCCACCAACGAACATGCCATCATCTAACTGATATAAAATATGGGTGTGTCTGAACCAGTTTCATCATAAAATACCACCTGCAGCAATGAATGCTAACTACGCCTGCCTAATTTTTTAAGCATCTCATACTACACAATCTTTTAACTAGATTTCTCACTACCTACACTTTATTTATTTCAAAGTGAGATATATACAGTTAGGTGATTCTTTCAATTCTTAAATCCAAAAAATAATTAAACGTGTCCATGCACATGCCTTAGACACAAGAAAATATGATACTTCAGAAGTATATTTTCCATTTGCAATATAACCATTTAATAAAATAAAATTTTTGCATTTTCCCATTAAAGTTTGATGAAATGCCATGTTTTGATTGTAATCCAAAGCCACAGTTCAGACACAGGTCAATAAGCCTGTGTATACTCCTCAGGCTCACTGTACCCGCAATCTAACCGAATTCCTTCTGCTGGGAAACGTGATGCCGGCCGGTTACTTCCAAAGGTGTTGAAGTAAAAGATGTGCTTAATGGCAAAAAACTAATGCACATAATCGAAGCACGGCGACTGACTGTTGTAGAAAAAGAAAACTGGATTGAGCCAAAGCAACAGATCCCAACATCTAAAAGCACAAACATATCTCAAACGCCTTTAAACCTTTCTGATCTTCATCTACCTCGCGACAGGATAATCGCAATGATGTCAACGACAATTTGAGCTCTGAATCATCAGTGTGAAGTCTGAGGGCTGTGACATATTGCAATGATTTTTAATCAACCCCATGACTGCTGCATAAAGTTCGTAATAAATATTTTTCTTTAATCTTGATACAGACACCCTGGAGTAATTTCATACTCCTTCTGAAGAGATTATTCCTCTGAAGCACAATCAGCCCACAGTCTACTACAACAAGACTGAAAGTCATTACGACTGTGTGTTCTTAAATTTACTAATAAGATGAAAGAAATTTTTCCTCTCTCCCGACTGCATAAGTTTGTCTGACGACATTCTATTTCAGCTTCACAAATGTAAAATTCCACGTCTATAGTCAATACTAGCAAAATGACTTGTGAAATGACCCACACCTCAGTCAATGTAACTAACAACACAGGCAATAAACACGTAGTTCAAAGTGTCTCACTGAAAAGTCATACAATTACATACATATACGATATACTCTGTCCTGACTTGTCAGATGGTCTCAAAACCCACAAGACAAAGTTACCCCAAACAACCAAAATGTCTTTTAACATGTTTTATTCTGCCCTTCAAGCCCAGTTCTTTCCTGTCAAAGTTGGTAGCAGTTGTGTGAAGTGCACTGTCATACGCTAAACATGGGGAGTCATGGGTTCGTTCCTCTGTTCGGTCTTTTTCTTCTGTCCGGTCCGTCTCTTGTCACGTCTGTATAGAAGTGGTGCTGTGGACAGAACATACACATATCATTGGAAAGGAAACACACAGCGGGGAAAAAAAAAGGACCACTTACACACACAGAACAAAGATAATTAACATTTTATGAGCCGTAAATACTGGAAATTAGGCACTGCATTTGAATACGCTTCAAAATGTTTGACAAAGATAAAAACAAATCTGTACCAACATACACACAAAATAAATTAAACCATATACCACAAAACTATTCACGGTGCAGGGAACCAATATGCGGCAGTGTTCTGTGTAATGTCGGTTCACAGAGGCTGTAAAATGCTATCCGAAACGTAACAACAGTTTGTCGAGACACGTGACTTAATCACATTTCTGATCAAGTCATCATTTCATGTCTCTACGCAAGACTACAGCATGGTTTAATCAAATCCAGTGATGCAATCAGCTTTGTCGATTGTGATTCTTCTGGGATGTGAAGTCATGTAGTCTTGTATGTGATTACCAAAGCTCTGAGGGAATATAGTCTCTTCATCCTTGGGGTAGAAGTGAATCAAGATGGGAATTTATTTTAGCAGGGTGGCCACTGGGAATGATGACAAAAGGAACACAGGTAAAATGATGGGTATAAAGAAAGAAAGAAAGAAAGAAAGAAAAGTGACAAAGAGGATATTCTATTCGGAACAGAGGGCCAACGGAGGCCAAGCGAAAGCACAGGAATTATATTTGGTGACTGTGCCAAAGCATGGCCATCCTCCTTTATGCAATTACTGCATCAGGTGCCGCGAGATGCTTCAAGTCAACAGCAGCGATACGACGAAGTAGTGGTATTATACTCCCATGTAATATTCTTTCCCATATGACTCAGTGCTGTGAAAGTTTTTGCTTTCTGATGAACATGGATAAGTTTACGCTTGAGCACAGAATATTTCCGTATCAATCTTACATGATGTGTAAGCCAACTACGAAGTGTCAGAGAAAATTCAGTAGAATGTTATCGGGCGGAGTTTTGCATAGAAACACAATTCAGAACTTTGTCAATAAAATTGAAGCAAATGGCACGTTAATATGCAGGAAACCAAAAACACTGCTGACTATTAACGGAAGAAAAGTTGGGTGATTTCAGTTTGGTTTGAACATTCACTCTTAGGCACCTTCACAAGAAACAGGATTATTATACAAGACCACAAAAACAGCTATAAAATTATTGATACTATGGCCTCATAAAACCAAAAATAATCTCCGCTTTGCAGCTACATGATCCAGAAGCCAGACATAATTCCTGTAACTGGTAACTTCAGTCAATTCATAATGAAGAATTTAATCCTGTGTTGACTCCTTTTCAGACAAGGTTTTGTTTCAACTAAACAAGACAACAGATACTGAAGCACATAAAATCCATATCTTATACAGGATGATTCAAAAGGTTAGGGCTGAAATAATCGTATTTTGTTTCTTTATTAATGTACAAGGATTACATTAGCAATCCTACGAACCAAATTTACAACAGGTGAATGTTATCAGACTTCCCTAATTTCAACGGCCTCGAATGACTCAGGATAACTTCGGAGGACATAAACTCCTATTCGAAAGTTGTTCTCTCTGAGTCCCTCTATATGCTCCTTCAGTTTGGCTCTAACCTTTTGAATCACTCTGTATATGAAGTTCTATTAATACTTGAAATTAATTGTTTTGTATTCCTCTCTATTAATGTAACAGTCACTCTTATTGTAAGACAAGATTCTGAATAGTTTTTGCATGGGTAATTCCAACCCTAGGGACCTTTCTTCTGAATTTTCTATGACACTGCCCAATAAACCTACACTTCACAAAAAAATATCCAATACTCGTGTATAATAATAAATCTAAAACTTCTTGACGATGGTGAAGAGTCAATTGAATTAAAATTTTCTTGGATATTATCCATCGTCTAGTAAATATAAAACGTAAAAAGACGTTTCGGAGATGGGACTCTATCTCCGTCTTCAGGTTCCTACTCAGTTGGGCCCACTAGATAGAGCTAATCCCTATCTCCGGACCAAGATAGGGATTAGCTCTATCTAGTGGGCCCAACTGTGTAGGAACCTGAAGACGGAGATAGAGTCTCATCTCCGAAACGTCGTTTTACGTTTTATATTTACTAGACGATGGATAATATCCACGAAAATTTTTATTCAATAATAATAAATGTTCAACACAAAGGGAATTTTACATAACAGTCACCTGCAAACATAGCAAAAGAGCGTATATATCACTTCTCATTACTGATGCCAAAACACAGTTATGCCAACTGATATTATCACAGACAGCAGAAAGGTCATGCCACAGCACAACTGCCTTATATCTTTACTGTAATGAAGAAACGAAGAAGGTTGCAAAGTGTGACCAAGAGGATGTGGAAACTGCCTTTTCTAAAGCTCTGTGTCACCATTCTTTCCTTTTCTCCTCATTCCCACCAGCTGCCCCCCCCCCCTTACACAAATTACTCATATCTCCATTTTGATTCACTTTACTCTTAAGATGGAGACACATTCCTGCGAAACACAGGTAACCAGATGTAAGACTATACACAACCAGCATCTTCATCATTATGAGAACGTCAAACCTCATATTAGACATTGCACATAAACGCAGGAACTGTACCACGTGGTGCCAATCCCTGACAGAGGAATTCAGGACTAACACATATCAGCTTTGCGTCTATCTTTACAACACGCTCGGATAATTTCAGTAAACTGTTTGCTTCCATTCTTCATTTTCATTTGTGGCCCACCCTTCAAATATCTCTTTACAAGTGTCATTTGAACTCTCTCGGTTTTAATTTTGATGGAGGTAAAATTTTCGTCCGAGATTTAGTTTAAGCAACACATTAAGAGTTTATTTCAGTTGCCTACCTCTGAAGTCTACATTCTACTTGGATAACCAAGCTACGTAAGCCTCACAAAACCTCCATAGTAGTTTAATGTAAACACAAACATTTCGTAGCGATATGCTAGAGCACAAATTGTTCCATATCCAAAAGAACGGGTCAACTTTTCTCATATTCCAGATGTACTTTCTGCCCCTTCAAATATGTATAATACTGTCTAATTACAGAATACAAATAACAATTGCCTCATGGCAACAAACATCTCCATTTATGGTAATACTCAGTTCATGGTCTGAGATCACACAAGTGGCTGAAAGGAATTCAAAGCACTGATGCCAAACGCTTCAATCTGTACATATAAAAATGTAGTTCAGGACGAAATTTCGAACCCTCCGAACAAGTGTCCAGAGTCAAAATTTGTCCTATTCTTAGAAAAACAACAACATTTCATTGCTAATCCAAGAAAATTGTGCTATAAACTGAGATTAACATGAAACACAAAAAAAACCTGTTTGTAAGTGATATTACGTATCTTAGAATTTCAATCCTATCCAGGACAACATATCAGCAACGCTCCAGTTTAAAGACTTCAAGGGAACACAGGAAATGTTTTATTGAAGGATATACATAGGAACAACAATTACAATACTCAGTCTTGTTATGGACGAAAATGAATGTCAAGTTGTAATGGTACATGTCAAAGAACAGCCATCTCTAACACAGAAATGTAGGCATCCAGGCACGTCAATTCACTACTACACAACTACCACGCATTGCGATTGCAATTGGTATAAATGTCACTGGCAAACTGTCTCATAGTCTTCATAAGTCTGTCCAGGTAATTATTAAAATCATTCCTAAAATAAACCACATTTACTTACAAATTTGAAAATTTATTTTACTTTTTTAATAGCTATTGTGCTTCTTTAAACCACTACATCTCAGTAGATGGCTCTTTCACCATCCTCAGGCGCACAGTCCTCCTTAAGAAGCTAATAGTTGCTTAGCTACTCAATAAGTATCGACATTTTATGAAACTCAAACACCTATTACCAAGACACTGTCACTGGACCCTATCCTGAGCCAAATGAATCTAATCCACACCCCCAAAACCAAATTTCCCTAACATACATTTTAAAATTATCCTCCAACCTACGCCTTCATATTCCGAGTAGTCTGTTCCTATCAGGCTTCCGAACCAAATTTTTGTATGAATATTTCATCCCTTTCATGCCTGCTGCATGTCCTGCCCACCTCATCCTCCTTGATTTGATCACTAATGTTATACGGTGAACAGTACAAACTATAAAGGACCACATTATGCATTTTCTCCAGCCTCCTGTCCCTTCATCTCTCTTAAGGCCAAATATCTGCTCAAAAGATTTTAGCCGCCACATGATACGGAGAAGAGGTGACAGATTGGTCCTAAGTAACAGAACAGACGATGAAAACTTCCCTCATTGAGTGACGCTGCTGTAATCATAATGGAACGGACTTGGCTATTATTTTTCAAACAAGTCTGGTCAGCCAGTGACGATTTGGTCACATAACTGTGTTACACGCCGTGTGCCGCATATAGGTGGCGACTGATTTGTAACATTTACTCATAATGTAACATTCGCGGCGAGCATGTTACATTACACCACAACTGATGAGGCGTATCGAATGCTCGTTTTGAACGCCCGGCTCGACTGTGCTCGTGTGTGCTCCATTCATTTCATTCAATATGTCGGACGTGGAGGTTGTGTTATCTTTGTTTCATTTAATACGCTACTCTTATCTAAAGAACTCGTGAATGCTCGTTACGACGCCGCTCGACTGACTGACTGACTGACTTGTAACGTAACACTCAAAGGGATTCGGGAAAAAACCGACAACACGATGGAGTGCCCGCGAGCGTGAGCGGCTCCGTTCGCTGTCTTCACTTGTGTAATGCTCGATTTGTAACACGTTACATTACAGGCAAATGTTACAAGTCAGTCGCCACCTTATCACGTAAAAATACTGACTTGGTCAGAACAGAATCCAATCAGAAGGAACAGCAGACATAAAATTACTTCACTTATTAAGGAAGACATAGTTAGCGCTGTGCCACAGATAACGTAAAGAGTTCTCAAGTCATTAAATGCAGACAGACACAGTAAAGCCAACATGCACATTTTTGCGATGTTTAGTTATGAACGTGTCTAAAAATAGGTATACCATATATGTGCGCTTGAGTATATTCATAACCCAATGAAGTGTATAACATATATCTTCTCCGAAGTATTATGTATGTACTCAAACAAAACGTACATTTTTTTGAGTTTGAATACTATATTAAAATTTTGGTTAAATCCATTACACCACATTATGTTGTCATTCCATTTTTGAAGATAAAGAAAGTATCAAATATAGAGTTGAATATTATTAAAAATTAAAATGCAGATCCTTTGTTTGTGTCAGCTGACACGTCACATAAGCCTTCATATAACATATAAATGAACACCCCACTTATAACTCACCACGCAACCAACTACTACTACTACTACTACTACTACTACTACTACTTCTTCTTCTTCCTCAGCCCTACAACACAGTGTGGATCTTTGCCGCCTCCTTTTGGAGGTTTCTTAGATTTGAAGTGTGCATTTGTGAGTAGTGAGTGACCAGCTCACTGACTGCACAATTTCTACTCAATCCTGATTTGTCTGCTAGAGCCATCTAGCAGTGAATAAGGAGAGACTTGGGTGAGAAATGGCCACTGAATTTTGCTTACGAAACATCTCATCATGCTCGTAAGGTTCTTTTACATGCTGTAAATCTACGACATGGGACCGCCGACTTCCGAAGGAAGTTGAGCTAAGGATTTTTATCACCCTTTAAAATCCATCAACCTCGGCCGGGTTTGAACCCGCGAACTTTGTGTCCAGTGGGGAGCACGCTAACCACTAGTCCACCGATGGCGACACAACCAATTACTGGCCTTACTGATTTTGGCAACACATACAAAATCTAAAATCTATGTTGAAATGACTGGAATGCTCTTAATCTCATAATAAGCATTATACATCTACACCAAAATAAAAAATAAAGCTCTTTAAAAAAGTTTCAATTAAAATTAAGATTCAAACTGTCATAACATTAAGACATGCCTGAATTATGCAAAGTGAATTTATGAACTTACCTCTACAGATCATGGTCATCTATACGCAACCTCTTCCTGCGGTCGTCATTACGAGGATCAGCAGCCATCACTTTTAACCGAATGCCACATACTTCTTGACCATGAAGTGTCTGCAACAGGAATCAAAGTGTCAGTATAATATTCTACTCATAATAATGTGATTTATTTATCTTATGGCTATATTACAACACATGAATACAGGTGATACGAGGTGCTCGGAAAGTTTCCAGACTGCGCCTATAAAAACCCGTACACTTATCTCAGGTATTAAATTCATCCATCACCCTCGAAGTAGTTCCCCTGGGAGTGAACACAACGATCACAGCGCCGCTGCCAAGCCTGGAAGCATCCCTGGAAATCTTTCTTTGTCAGCCTGTCAAGCACCATCTGCGATTCTGCCTGAATCTCTTCTATCGTCTCAAATCTCCTTCCCTTTAGCTGAATTTTCATCTTTGGGAAGAGGAAGAAGTCACACGGCGAATAAGGAGGGTGCGGGATGACGGCCATGGTGTTTGAGGCCAAAAACTGCCGAACTTTGAGGGTGGTGTGCGCTGGCGCGTTGTCATGATGCAGCAGCCAGTTGTGGTTGCGCCACTTTGACGGCCGCTTCCATCCTTTAGAATCAGCTGACAGGTCCCATAGCCTATCCCAACAATGTCGCACAAGTCATTGATGGTACGACGTCGATCTTCGTGAATGGCCTGCCGAATCTTCGTAACATTTTCGGGTGTTGTGCTCGAAGATGGTCGTCCAGAACGCTCGTCATCATTGACAGAGGTTCGGCCATTTTTAAAACGTGAATGCCACACAAAAGTTTGTGCACAACCCATTGCGGACTCCCCAAATGCTTGCTTTAGCATTTCATAGGTTTCCGTAGCCGTTTTGGCGAGTCTTTGGCAAGAGATTCAGGCAGAATCGCAGATGGTGCTTGACAGGCTGAGAAAGAAAGATTTCCAGGGATGCTTCCAGGCTTGGCAACGGCGCAGGGATCGTTGTGGTCACTCCCAGGGGAACTACTTCGAGGGTGATGGATGAATTTAATACCTGAGATAAGTGTACATGTTTTTATACGCGCAGTCTGGAAACCTTCCGATCGCACCTCATATAGAAGAGTTCATGTGTATTGGCCAGGATATAATGTGATGGCAGAACTGAATACCATCACAGCAGCTGAGTTTGCCAAGTCATTCCAATGATTATATGAATTCTGTAATAAGTGTATCAAGTCCCTCAGAGACTATTTTGAGGGAAACGGGTAATAAGCATGTTGTCAGATGCATCATTATTTTTATTTTATTTTCATCTGGAAGTGCATTTTGTTCCAAATTTGTAAATGTGCAACATCTTAAAGCGCCTGGCCATGCTGATTGTGACATCAAAGCCTGAGTAGAAGCTCAATTTTCTTTGTTTGGCTTGGCAGTTATTCTCTTATCCAAGGTTACCACCACACCAACAGCTAGTCTGAATCCTTCATCATAAATAATAATCCGTGGCGTAACAGCCCTCTGAGAGCCAAAGCCGACTAGCTGGCTGCTGGCCTCACGTTCACATGCCTAAGCAGAGGTGAACGATCATCCAATCAGATATACGGTGACAAACCCCCAGCCATTGCTAGCTTTCCTGACCGGATTACGCTACTCATTGTAGCTCCCCAATTTCCTCACGATGCTGGGTTGGCACCGGTCCCATACACCGGTCGAAAATCTCATGAGAAATTTCTTTTCCCAAGACTCGAATAAGCGCAGTGCAGGCGCGTTGTCATGCAAGAGCTGCCGACCAGAATGTTCCAAGTCTGTGATAACTATCTTCTTCTTCTTTAGCATTTGTCCCGTATGGTTGCAATCTGTGATAACTATGGTCCTAATCAATTCTTTATTAACATTTAGTTCCCTTGCAATCATTTTGAATGTCAGTCAGCAGTCAGTCTCTTTAAAGTAAATTGCCCACTTTGGCCACTATTTCAGAGTTGGGAGGTCATTTTCAGTCCTCCACTGCAAGGTTCATCTTTCACATATTCTCTGGCCTCTTGAAAAGGTTGAACAATTGAAACGTTTGTGCTGGGGACAAAGCCTCACACCCATAAGCTGTTCGTAACATTTCACGCGCTTCAGCGGGGCTTTCCCCAGCTTAACGCAAAACTAGATGTTGACGTGTTCCGTTGTGCGGTTTCTGATGATGCAATAATACACAATGCACAAAGCACGTCCATATAAAACAACAATGAAATCCCAACTGGTTACAGTTAGCGAACTGCCAAAGTCACACTTCAATGCGTTTATAGCAGCTTTTTCCAGAATGACACTCATACCGCATATTTTTGACGTAAATATGTCTATAAGGAAGGGTCATTCGGCAAAAAAGTGTAATGGTTACCCAGGGAACGTCGTGTTTACTCGGCATTGCTGTTACCTAGGAAACGTTACATTACATTTCATTACATTACTTTACATTACATTCATCTACCACAGACCCATCTTAAGCGTAACTAATTCAAGTTAAGCATTCAAGCATTTTTGTTACCTAGGAAACGTCATCTGTTTACTCGGCATTGTTGTTACCTATAAAACATTACATTTCATTACGTTACATTACCTTACATTACCTTACATTTCATTACATTACATTACCTTACATTACATTTCATTACATTAAAATACAGTACTTTACATTACATTCAGCTACCACAGACCCATCTTAAGTGTAACTAATTCAAGTTAAATAAGCAAAGTCTTAATCAAACTTTACTCAATTGTAAAGCGGGTATAAAGGAAATATTTAGAATAAAGCCAATATATAAACTTCCTTTCCGTATAGATGTATTTACGTCAAATTCTCCGGAACCGTGGTTCCACTGACAACTTTTATTTCATTCCAACCTCATTACATTTTTTGCAGCACCGTGTATAGATGCAACTAACATGCACGGCAGAATATTTCAAGACGTGTAATGCCATTCACATTCTACTACAGGACCATAAAATGGCAGGACGTTACAGTGGACGAGACATATTTCTGTCCTCTTCAGATTGATGGTAATTTTATAGAAATCAACACAAAAATCATATTATAGCAAGAACTGCTTGATCTTCACACCTTTACAACTTCTATGAATCACGCAACGGACATGAATGGTCTTTCATAATTTATACAGTGATCAACCTTGTTGAGCCTGTGTTGGGCCACAGTCACACTCTCTGGACGGACAATTTTTATAATTCTCCAGGGTTAGCATGTTTTCTATATATATACATATACACACACAGGACTAGTCTAAATGATGTTCCCGATTTGAAAGACATGCTACTCACGTTTAATGAAATTCAGATGCACAAAATTGGTACCGACGGAAAGAGAAACTCTCCAAGTTTTGTTTCAGTACATCACAGGTGTTCAATGTGAGCCCCCTTGGTAACTCGGCACACATCCAGCCTGTAGTCGAGTTCCTCCCAGCACCGTTTCCTCGCTTACTGATGGGCGGCCGGTTGACTTTCTCTTACATAAGCAGCCCCTTTTCTTAAATTCGGAATACCACTTACGAATTG
This sequence comes from Zootermopsis nevadensis, assembly GCF_977971745.1. NCBI lineage: Eukaryota > Metazoa > Arthropoda > Insecta > Blattodea > Termopsidae > Zootermopsis > Zootermopsis nevadensis. The sequence goes on along the minus strand of NW_028259141.1, from coordinate 2,311,037 downwards.
TATGTCCACTGGGTGGATCTGCCGCAAACTTGGTTCAGAAATGCCGTTGCACACTAATAACAGACCGGTGAATGTGGAAATCCAGGACACAAAGGGCTCCCCTGTCTTCAATGGCAGCCATTTTCTCTCATATCACCCCTGGCGGCAAACAGTGTTACCATGCGGCCGCGAAGTATACCGACATAAACTTGGAGAGTTTCTCTTTCCATTGGTACCAATTTTGTGCATCTGAATTTCATCAAACGTGAGTAACGTGTCTTTCAAATCGGGAACATCATTTAAACTAGCCCTGTATATAAAGGACTGTGTTGGAACCCTACAAATCAACAAAGAAACATTCCCTTTGTGAGCATCAAAAACTGAAAAAGGAAGAAGAGTTTTGTCAGAATTCAGAGAATACAGGAGTTTAGACCTTGTATAATAAAAAGAGAGACCACGATTTCCACACACATCACATGGATGAGATGTGCATGTCAAAAAGCAGAGGTTTTCGAAACCATGAGGTCACGCATTCATACGTACACTTGCCAGCTCAGATCAAAGAAATGCGATGTTGCCAATACATGAATAGAAAGAACAATTGTTTCACGAGAGAACACTGCAAACTTCATTAAGAATTCGTTATTGTTTCCATAATTATGGGCGTTTGAAATTAGGCTTACAGCCGGATGAGAACGTACGGCGAACACTCAGCTTTCGATTTAAATGCAGGACGAGCCGGTACGTCGACACAAACCCAAGGGTTAATCTGATTCTTAGTATCCCAAATGTGTATAACGTACTGACAATAAAATAAGATTACAAAATATTCAGTTTTTTCATATGGGCTGAAAATAAATTTAAAAATTCCACTACAAAAAAATTAAAGGGACATTTAGAAATATTACCGCTGGCACTGCTAAGATGTTCAAAACATCAGAAACTCACCTGTATAGCTTGTTCAGCTGCCTCCTTGCTGGCATATTTTGCGTAGCCGCAGTTCTTTCCACTCAGCATGTACACATCGATGAGATTCCCAAAGCGGCCAAACACATCTCTCATGGCAAACATTGGCGGTGGCAAGGGGTGACACACAATGAACAACCTGGATCAGCAAAAAAAATGTTTGATTCAATTATAATGATTACATTGCACTGGACCTGATGTGAAGATGATCATGAATGAGCAGCAGGGCAGGATCTGGAAGCGGTCACAGCCTCATAAAATACTGTTCCACTAAAAGAAGTGTGAATGCTGGTTTCTTCACCAAGATTTGGACAAAGTAGCTCTTACATATGTCACGAATTTTGCCACCAAGCTAACCTGTTCAATAAAATATAAATAATGACAAGCTTAAAAACATTCCAATGATAATTTCCGAAGCTCCAAGTTGCTGTACATACTGATGAAAGACAAACAATACGTAATGTCAATGATGGTAACAATAAATTTTCTTCTGAGACAATAAAATTCTGATTTCATCTACCAGAAATCATTTCTCTAACGTTACGTTAGCCTATTCAATACCTCCCTACTCCTTTCGATACTCTTTACATCTGATGTCCACACTGAAGGAAGCAACGCTTATTATAAATATTAACCTTTAAACGACGGGAATTTAAATGGCAAAGTGGTAGCAGCCCTACGGAGTTTCTCTGCAGGTTTTTAACTTTTGTGCACGCTCTACGAAAAACTTTAATATTATCTAAAGTAAACATGATAAATTGACGAAATAAAAGCCATATTTACTCGAATAGAACAGAGAATACATAGTTTTTTTTAATAATGCAGTTAATATCTTAATTGCCTAAATAGGCCTTAGTAACTTTACTTTCTTCTTTGGAAGCTCATTCGACATGATAGAAGCCCTGGTTGTGAACTAATGACCACGCAGAAAATTTTTTTTCTGCTACTTCAGTGGATACACATTCTTTTCACCCATCATGAGGAAGAATGTGAGAAATTTTGAATAGGGGGTCTGAAAATGAAGCCAAAACCCACTTGACAATAACAATGTTTATTGCTGTTTACGGTCATATTTCCCTGGTCGACAGCTCAGGCTGAACTTGTCAGAACCCTAGAGAAAGTGATTCAATATTTGCAGCCCCTAAAAGAGGCCAAAAGACGTAGCCAAGTCTACTTACAATGTTGCAAGTTTTGAGTTCCGCACCGGGAACGTTCGTAGGGCTGAGTACACAACTTATGTCCCAGACTGGGAATGCTAGTAAGATAAAGGTTAAAAGACTGGAAAGATATATTCTGCAGAGTACACAAAAGTTTAAAGGTTCTTCAAGCCACATCTATTCGGTATAATATCAAATAGTTTGTATGGCCATTAACAGATGGCAGCATACAAAATAGTTAACACAGCCTGTAATAGATGGCAGTAGTCAGCTGGATGTTATTATAGCAGTTATATTAGCCTAGTATTATAAAAAGATCTTCGTTTCAATACAAATGGATGACATCATGGAGGAATCCTCTTGGGGATGCACAGCTGTGGATTCAATGTTGAGTCCCTTCTACATACAGACTCATGGTGGGCAGTGTTGATGGGGATTGCAAGATCTGGTCTGACCACATCCCACACACAAGGCAGGAAATATTAAAGTGGACCCATGGTCTTGGTTGCATCAGCCCCAAAAACCTAGATAGGCAGCAATAAAAGGAGGTTCGCCCTGGTAGTCTAGATGTTAGAGTACCAGCCCTGTATTCAAAGATCCTAGGCTTGATCCTAACTGCGTAATAATGACATCACAGATTACCTACCCTTCATGGTTGCCATGGTATTCTTCACCCAGTCACTTCTGTGGGCGAACTCAAAGCCAGCAGTGATGTGAGGGGCCTCCAGGGCGTTGGATTAACCCCCCCCCCCACAAAAGGTAGAAATTAATGGGCTGGGGGTCTCAGCCAGTCCCACCCCATACATTCAGAGAAGACAGTATTAACCAAATTTTCACCTTTATGAATGGTTATGTACTAGCCTAGCATTCAATTCCTCCCAGGTTAAATCATGTCGAAAGAGACCTCTTGATTTTTGCAAATTGTGTGACATGAGAGTTGTCTGGGGTCAATGATATATGCATCAGTGGGGGAGGACAGGTTGGGTGACAGCACTAACATGAAGTATTACTGGCAATGCCATCAACATGAAGGATCCCATACCAAATGGGTGTAGTATCAAACAGCACATAAGGCTTTATTTTATTTTTATTTGTAGTGTTCTGTCTGACGACAGGTCCATATATTATGAACAGGATCCTTCCAACCTCTTCAGGTTGTCAGGGACCTGCTCATACATATATACATTCTTGGCAGAGATGATCCAGAAGTGGTTTGCCATTGCCTTCTTCTGTGTGTGAATGGAGTAATTGTTGGGATGCCACGGAGGAAAACTCCGTGATGCCTAGACCACGGCCTTGCCCAACACAAGTTATAAATTTGAGCACCACCGGGAATTGAACCCGGGACCCCAGGCTTACAAGGCTAGTGTTCTGACCACTAGACAGGTAACTACAGAGTTCATATGGCCACTGACAGGTGACAGCATGATCAGTTGTATACATAGCCCATACGCATTCTTTGCTTATGCTACAGCCATTCAGAGCACCTAATAAAAAGCAATGAAATTAAATATTAACTTTCATAAGTCTATTCTTTCTGTGACTGCCTCCATCTAGAAGTACAAAAAATCCAAATATTTGGATGTTTCTATCAAAACAGCATGGCGCCATACCAAAAACATTAACAGTTAGTACTTTGTCAGAAAATATATGAAAATCACAAGTCTTTTGACTGTTGGTACCATCTACAAAGCTGATCAGACATCTCTTTGAGAAAAAAAAGATCACTTTGCATAAAAGCCATCTCATACCAGTACCGCTACAATATGCAACTGACAGACACGAACTGAAATAGATTAAGAAGACTGTAAATTATTTGATTCTTAAGAAGCATGACCAAGAGTAAGTGAGAGAACTAAAGTTAAGATGTCTACATAAATTACTGTAGAAATTAAGATAAACTGGAAGGCGAGAAACAACAGTTACATGCTGACGAGAACAAGAACTACCTGGAGATAAATATAAAAATAAAATGAGTGTAAAAAAGATAGATAAAAAATGGTGAATAAGTTACAGTGAAACTCTCAATTAATATCTGTCTGGGGAACAAGCATTTTGTACCTTAAATCAAGAAAAACTTTAAATAGAGATTATATAAAAATAAAACAGAACATGGCTCCTTCAGTCATAAAAACAATTTCAAAATGTAGGATTTGTATTCCTTGCAGCTTTGAACAAAATTATGATGATGATGATAAAAAAAATTGCACACACGACGTTCACATGAACACTGAACAAGAGTCAAGATCCAATGCATGGAATTAGCTTCATTCCTTAAACGGGGGTACTATCTTTTTTTTAAAAAAAACACTAAACTGGGGCGAACAATGTATTATTTTATATGGAGTTTTGAATGAGATTACATAAAAATAAACAATATGCAGGAATACTTTAGACTGAAAAATCTAAAACTGGAATTTCCCTGTAATGACAACAAAGTGGCAAAGTCCATGGATGAAGATGATGAAAAAGAAAACGAGTAATCTGAAAAGTCTACTTGCCTTTCAGCAGTTTCTGCATCCATGGGTGCAAGTGGCTGAGGTTCAGGGAGTTTTACTGAACAATATGTAGGATCATATGTTTCACGTGTCTGTGCGACACTGTTTGTCCCACCTGCAACAAACAGTGGAACATGTTATGTCATTTCGATGTACCCACTGATAAAAACCGATCAACGAACACATCATCATCGTAGTTAATATGCCAGATTGCTTTTCCGGCACTTAATTTGAATATCAGCAATACTGAAATTACTAAGTGAAAGGATAATGCCTTGAAATAGACCAAGATTGCTTTCTTACTCCTCTCACATTCCATTAATTACAATTATTTATTAATCAGACACTAATATGTATGCCTAATTTGAAAAGAAAAAAAAGTAAATTAATGATAACTTCTAAGCCCGACAGCAAAATTAAAGTAAAGGCTATACTTTGCTCGATTGCACGTGCTCCCTCGTAACTCTGTCGGTAGGGTAGGGGTCTGGTGTCGATGCAAAGATCATGTGCAGGTCCGAGACCCAATGCATATGTTACGAGCAAACTATGAAATTCGGCAATGTATAGAATTCCTAAAGTCAGAGGCAAAGTTTGAAATTCAGCCATTCTATGGAACGCCAAGGTATTTTATAAAATGCCTAGAACTTTTAGGCAATGTATGAAACCAATAGTTTATTGCCTAAGTATTCTATAGAATACCTAGGAACTTTATAAAATACCTGATTCTTTAAGCAAAGTATATAACACAGAAGATATCCGTCTTCTGGGTTATTGCGCTGTGAAGTCTGGTCGATGTTAACCAACGTTTCAGAGGTCATACTGCCTCCGTCATCAGGGCGATGAGTATGAAGATTTCTGTCTTCTGGGTTATTGCGCTGTGTAGTCTGGTCGATGTTAACCAACGTTTCAGAGGTCATACTGCCTCCGTCATCAGGGCGATGAGTATGAAGATTTCTGTCTTCTGGGTTGTTGCGCTGTGTAGTCTGGTCGATGTTAACCAACGTTTCAGAGGTCATACTGCCTCCATCATCAGGGCGATGAGTATGAAGATTTCTGTCTTCTGGGTTGTTGCGCTGTATAGTCTGGTCGATGTTTACCAACGTTTCAGAGGTCATACTGCCTCCATCATCAGGGCGATGAGTATGAAGATTTCCATCTTCTGGGTTGTTGCACCGTGTAGTCTGGTCGATGTTAACCAACGTTTCAGAGGTCATACTGCCTCCGTCATCAGGGCGATGATGACAGAGGCAGTATGACCTCTGAAACATTGGTTAACATCGACCAGACTACACAGCGCAATAACCCAGAAGACGGATATCTTCATACTCACCGCTGTGAGAACCTCAAGTCTTACATATAACACAGAAGTTTCTGTAATACTATTTATTTGCAAAAACTTAATATAAATTAATTCTCAAAACTTTTGTTAGGTTAGGTTAGTATATAAAACAACTGTTATTAAATTCTCAATACTTTTGTTACGTTCATGTTTTCGCGACTATCTCGCACAACCTCCATCATGACAGCTTACCCAATCGACTTTGATTAATTTTAATTCACACAACCAAACAATATTAACATTACAATTTATTCCATACTTTGCCTACTGACTTTAGGCATTCTATACATTGCCTGTAACATACACATTTCTTTACACTGTGTACGCTACATTCTAATAAATGTCCATTAAAACTATACACTAATCACTACACTACAATACTTGGTATTACAGTTAAGGTTTAGATTATATTAGTGATAGAACATAACACCATACCATGACATAATCATTCAATTCGTTATCAACAACTGATGTTGCTACCCTTGCCCAATATTCTGCCACAAGCAATAAAGCTAATCAAATTCAAATATTTCTTAACTACATCAACTTAAGGATGTGATTTCTATCATTTGTACAACTGGGGTTTAATAAATACCCACTTTTGTGTAAACACTTCACCAGACAGTCTTGTTTTACAGTAACTTTTTAAAGGCGATATATTTACCGATGGTCCTCTGTGTTGTGATGCTGTGTGAACTTGCATATAGACCTCGATTATCTTATGACAATTATTTTGTAATGTTATTCTGAAGTTGCACTGAGATGTGAAACAATATACTGCAAGGGTTCTCCTTTTACCAACTTTTTTGATTACACATATTTTCATGTGTCTGCTTTATTAGGCATTATGCTTACTGGAACCAAAAATTCCTTACTGGTTTTGCAAAAAAATATCGCTGCCTTTATCAATAAATTGGCTCCATTATGTAGAGCAGTGGTCCCCAACGCGGCGCCCGCGGGCGCCATGGTGCCCGCCAAGGCTTTCTTTTGGGTGCCCACGTTGTTACGGAAAGAAGTTATACTGAATAATCAAGGCCATTTAACCATAAACATTATAAAATCAAAGCACAGATCTCGACTTACTGACGCCCATCTTGACGATTGTTTGCGAGCAGCATCATCCTACACTCCCAAATTTGAAAAAATGGCTGATGAAATGCGGTGCCAAACATCACACTAACTTCCTTCTTGAGTAATAATAATTGTACTTATAAAACTACGTATTTTTGATTGCATGGTTTCTTGTATCATTAAACATCATGTTGTTTTGTGTATTAATTTGTGTCCATATCTTATTTGTCCAGAGAAAAGAAAATTTGGCTTTGTTAATTGGTTGGTGTCCGCCACGATCTCATAAACTCTCAAATGTGCCCGTAGGCACAAAAAGGTTGGGGACCACTGATTTAGAGAGTTTCTTTCCATTACAAACACATTTTTCTTTCCTAAATTATAAATCATTTTGATATATGTATTTGCACAAAGACAGCCAGCTTCTGGATTGTAGCATCTTGTAGTATGGAAGAAGTTTACCAAAGTTTTAGAGGTCCATACTGCCTCCATCAGCAGGGTGATGACCACGCTACAACCCAGAAGACAGCCATCTTTGTACTCACTGCAGTGAGAACATTAAATTCTAATGTACTCATAAATTCTACTTACATCGAACCTAATATTCAAGGAGACTGTCACTTTGTTGGTATGAAATAGGTGCTTCATAAAAATGTGTTATAACATTTTACCACACACTCAAATATGTAGTAATCAAATTTCACATTAATTTATTTTTCTTGCAAAGGGAAGTGAGTATAAGCAATTTTATGAAATAACATACTGTCGAAGTTCCATACAGTCCAAGAATGTTTTACTACAGATAAACGCAACTTGTTCTGTTCAATTTGAATTTGTATTTAATTGTGGTTCACAGTGGCAGACGTACAGATATTTAATGATGTTGGATGTACCAAACTTGTTACATGGTATTATATGATATCCAAAGATGAGTATGCAGAATTGATAAAAACTTATAATCTTCTCAGAGAGAGAGAAAAAATGCCCCAAATGACTAAAAAAAATACATTAGCACTGACCCAACCTGCTCAGGTGGTCTCTACTGGACATTTTGGACTACACCTTCAAAACAAAATTCCAAATCCAGACTTTTTATAACAGTTCCTTCATGAAGGAAGAAATACGTTTCACGCGGCTCAGAGTTAACCTGTTGACGCGGAAAGTTTAAATACCCAGCATATACCGCTGTTGTGCTGTGATGGCGGTAGTTTTTTTAAATGTCCATTTAAATTTTGCTGTAAAATACTTTTTTTTCAATAACTTTTGAACTATACGAGATATAATTATGAATTTTTCACTGAAATCCTCTTAAAAGATGGTTTTGTAATCTTACCTTATAAGATGAGCTCTCTGTGTGTGACCAATGGGAGCAAATGGATCAGAAGTTGAGAACGGAGTGTACAGCAGCCGGTTCTTTGCATAATAAGATCTGATTGTAGGCTTTTGAACAATGCCCATCAACATAAATAGAGCCAAAACCACGTAAATTTCGTCTACTGCGACATCTTGCCACTTCCTAATCCTAGATCGAAATGTGAGAGGATGGGCACTTTTAGAAATTTCTTGCTTAGCATATCTGTTGGTTTCCTCTACAATGAGCTGCACAAGAGCTGTATCAAAAATGATTTCGAATGAACTCACGACATCTAGTCCAGCCGTGTCGAACCGAGGAGCAGTAAATGATTCTATATTTTCCCACATATACTTGCCGGAAACAATACCTGAATTTGCTTCTACAATTTCTTCCTGGCTTTCGCCACCACCATTGTCACTCTCATTATCACTAATCGCTAACGTTCCCAGTGTCACCAACTGTGTATATTCAAAGTCTACACTCTCAGTGTCCGAGCTACTATAATTGTCACTTCCAATAATTCGTCTAGAAGTGCCCTTTGTTCAGCATCAAATAACACACGACTGCTTGAAGGGTTCTCCATTGCAACACTGAGGCCAGTCGTTTATTTTTAGACTCCCAGGTAGTCGCTGAAGGGATATTCAACAGGGTTGCCGGATCTACACACACAGAAAACTTTCCACAACAGAGTACTACAAACCTCATTGCACTGGCATTATTCGTTACAAAGTTATGAGCGGAAGAAATTAGGCTTAAAGCCGGACGTAATATTACGCCCGGCCGCAAACGGGAGAATTTAAATGCCGAACATAATACTACGCTACAATAATTTATTTACCGTCTATACACAAACTTAAAATAATGTTGTTTAAAATTACTTAAAATTATAACATTTCTCATTAGATACTGTATCTTGTTACATTGACGGTAAATAAATTATTGTATCAATAAAACACAAACATGACGCAATTAAGATATAAAAAAAAAAAAGATATAAAATACTACGCCTCTCGGCGGTGAGGAGTTAATGCCAAGTCTCCTCTGCCAGCCATCATCTTGTCATCGGTATTGAACACACACCTGGGAGGCACTGACGCTGGAGGAGACTGGAGACGAAGGGGTTGCCGCGTTAATTCAAAAACTCTTACTTCAGTAATATATTGATATATTGTAACAAAGTTAATTAAGCAAATCGAGACAGATTATAAAGTTTGTAAACCTAATGAATACAAGTATGAACCCCATTACCTAAACCTGAATAGAACCAGTACTCAAATCTCTTTATACAATTGTGAATTCGAAGTAACTAGTGACAGCAAAACCAACAATACTCACAGACGCCGATTATGATGCACAGCACGCTTGGTTGGTAAAGGCTTCCCAGCTGCTCGTCTTGATGATTAATGGCTAATTTCTGACTCTCGTTACACCGATTTAGAGCAGCCAAAATGCCTGGGGCCGTAGCGAGAAAATTAGAATATTGGATTCTGACTGGTTGAGACTATTGGATGACTTATCCTTTCAATGGATGTTACAAAATGACAGCTCAGAAGTGGATTTCTTCATCCCTGCTAACTAGAGAGAGGCCAGATGATCAAAAGACTTACTGCTAACACTACCTTGGGTGAGACCAGCTGCCTGAATTATGGATGTGGCCTGTGCAATAGTTTCAGCAAGAGTCACAAGGTCTGTCTGAAGGCCCGAATTACGAGCTGTAGTTGGGGGAGGCCCTGCGCTGGAGGGCAGCCGGGGAGAAGTCGCACCAACATATGGATCCCTCCCCACTGGATTCCCTCTGGAAACATACGGTCTACAAAATAAATACACATATAATCAGTAAAGTGGTAGAGAATGATTTTTTTTTTTACATAACTATGAAATCAGCTCCTTCAGATCATGTAGGACTTGAGGTTTTCACAACAGTGAGTCTGAAGATTGCTGTTTTCTGGGCTGATGCGGTGCGTAGTCTTTTAGATGTTTACAGACGTTTCAGAGGTCCTTGCTGCCTCCATCATCAGGGTGATGAATCATCGGTAAACATCTACCTGACTACATTGTGCAACAACACAAATGACAGCAATCTTCCTTCAGACAAATTACTAAGCCTTTGAGAAACAATGTTTAACAAACCTAAGAACATCACCAGTAATTATCTTTCCTTCCATTATAAACCCTCATCATAACACTGGGCTACACCATCGTAAGTTAGACTACCTGGGGCCAACCAGGAGACAGCAACACAAAAGCTTGTCCACTTAGAGGGCTAAATCACCTTCAAAGGCTGCAAACCATGAAGAAACCCCCGCACTCCTTCCCACAAGCCTCTTCAATCTCAGGCCTGCCAACCCTGAGGTTTTACCACCCAGAAATTTTCCCAGCATTAACTCTCACTAGGGCCAAGCTCTCTCTTAGCCCTTTGTAGTCTCTGTCGGACCGAGTCCGACATTTAAATATCCGAGTTCCGGTCCGATGTCGGACTGAGTCTGCCACGTATCTTACGATTTTTTTTACGTGATCTGGAGTCAAACTGAGGCTGACAAACAGTGTCAGCATATCATTCCAGCCTTCTTCTTTGCACAAGTTCAATCCTAGTTTTCCTGGTAAGACTTTGTGTACCTAATATCAGTGAAAGGAGGCAAGAGAGAAAGGTCGTCTTATTCCGACACGTGTCCAAAGAAGGATTCCACACCAATTTTCTGCCATACATCATATAGTGAAGCAATACCATCGGGTGTGATGCTGTCATATTTACTTAGAATAGAAGTATCTTATATCTGATAAAGTTATAAAACAAATAATCCATCTTCGTAATAGGAAATTATATTTTTTAAATTATTTTTTGCACATAGAGCTATCTACCACTGACATGTTCTTATTCTTTTGTCTTCTTATCAAGCATTCTTTATGTGCAGTGATTTCATTGTTTACACTTCGCATTCTGTTTCAAATTTACGGTGCTGGACTTGATCTTGAGCTTTTGAACACAATCAGCTCGACAGGAAGCATAGCTCTGAGATTATGAAATTCAATGCTTATACATCATATGTCTGCATGTAACAAGAGATGTTTAGTCATTTCGAAAGTCTAATCTATCGACTTGGACTTGCTTTATTCTCTACGGAATGACAGGAAGCAGGAAGACACCACTTATTACGCATCTCATTAGCGACAGTGGTACAGTCCGTGAAAAATATTTCACACAGTCAGTATTTAACCAGTAGCAACTATGATCCTTTCAACACATATTTTCACCATATTTAGCAAAGTTTCTTCCACTTTATGCAAGTCATAAAAGAAAAAGAAAATCAGTTCATAACAGTAGTTGAATTTACATAGCTTAGTGGCATTTAAATAGACCAGCAGAGAGCCGTAGTGGTATTTAAAAGGGGCCGTAAAGGGTTAAGTAATAGCAGACCCTAATTTCTATAAGCAATTTGCGATCAGTGCTTAGGTTAACAATTTGTCATAACTCGTGCCAGTGACACGTAAGAAATATAATAACGAGAAAAAAAAATCTTAGTACAATCAGTCTCCAATATTCATCAGTCCTCAAAAAGGCAAAACTTTTCTGTACATTCACGCTGCATGACACAAAATGGAAAACATTCATGTACAATCATATTCAATGCCACACCCTATATTAAATGTGCTGGTGCATTCATAATCATCACAGGGTTAAACTTACAAACCATAAAAATATGAAAGCAAAACTGAGAAAAACTGTACTTCATCACACTTTTCCCCCCATTCCTGAATTAAAATTACAATTCTACTTGATTTTAGAACCGTGTCCAGACTGGCTATGGGGTCCACCCACTGGTCGGGGCGTGATGCTGACCACTCACCCCCATCTAGTGCCGAGGTGAAGAACGAGTATGATCTTTACCTCCTCTCCTCCCCAAGCATCTACATGGCGTATAGCACGACAGCTTTACTTTTTACTTTACCAGATTTTAAGACAGAAATAAGGCGTGAGACATGAATTTGAGCTGCGCAGTACTTGCTTGAGTAGAGAACTCAAAGCCACAGCAAATGTGCCACTGCATTTAAACATACGAACGACACGATTATAATTCAGCCACTTACATAGGCAAATCAGCATGTACGTTTACATCAGGCTTCACAATCAGTCGTTGTCCTGGTGGATACTCAAATCCGTGCAGTTTCTCCTTGGCATATAAAGCTGCCTGTGGGCTGTTGTACACAGCAACTGCCTGTCCCTTGCCCTGAACAAACAACGCAGTTTGATGAGGAAGCACTTGCTTAGAAGGACTGAATAAATCTGTAAGTATAAGCTTTGAATTCATCATCAGGAAATTCTAAATGCATTATCCAGAAGGAAACTAAACTTAGGAGTAACACACTAAACAATGTCCGAGCTCAGGACAGAAACCAATACTGTCACAGAATACAATAAGAGCAATGTGGTCAAACAAACAAAACAGGATATTAAAACTATTTAATCTGAAAAATATGTTATTTCATAAACAACAGAGACGTACTGTATAAAAAAAACATGTCAATAAGTTAACGCAGTACATACGAGTCTGGACTTGGTGTCGAGATGAAGGAAATCCAAACCAGGGACAAGGTCAAACAGCCTCCACAACTGGTCCTGATTCAAGTTCGGTGATGCAATCACTCGAACAGATGTGTAACTTTCTGGGTTACTGAAACTTGATCCTTCTGTATAACGAAAGAAATAAATATCTAGACGTTTTCCACTTCTGCTGCAAATTCTGTGGTAATAATCAGATAATACTATGGCATTCTCTAAAACAAAATCTCAAATATTAATCCACTGTCGTCTTCACAATTGAGATAAGATTTAATAAAACGATTCGTATTAATAACCCTTCGGAGCCACGGTAGCTCAGTCAGTATCGTGACTAACCACAGAATGGATGACCAAAATTTCATCCCTGACACAGGCAGAGGATTTTTCCTCTAGCGTCTACATCCAGACTGAATTTGAGGCCTACCCAGCTTCCTGTTCAGTGAGTACCAGGGTCTTTTCCTGGGGTAATGCTGATAATTCACCCCTATCATCTGACAAGGTTAAGAATAGGTAGAAGCTATACCTCCTCTCCCCCAAAGCGCCTACATGGCACAGCTTTATCGTTTCTATATTAACCCCTCAAATTCTGTGCAGCAAATCATTAATGGCCGACCTTTCCAGATTATTTTGTTGCAATGTTATCTCCCATAGTCACTCCCACAATCAATTTAATTACATTACTTATATTCATAAATATCAAAAGAAAAGTATCTTGGCTCTAAAACTAACTTTAGGATGGAGACTGCCGTCTTCTGGGATGTTGCGCCGTGTAGTCTGGTAGAAGTTTATCGACGTTTCAGAGGTCCTCGCTGCTTCCATCATCAGAGCGATGAATAAGCCCTGATGATGGAAGCAGCAAGGACTTCTGAGACGTCGATAAACTTCTACTAGACTACACGGAGTAACAACCCGGAAGACGGCAATTTTCAAACTCACCACTGTGAAAACCTCAAATGCTACATAACTTTTGCATGGATTTATTATGTGATGGTTGCATTGCTACGACAGTAATTTCTGAATACTATACAATAATACCCATCACAACTATGTACACTATAGCAAGTAAATTCAAATGAATATTAAATTAACCACTCAACATACTAGTACTCCCTCTTACAGAAGACCAGTCCGTACTTCGCGTCTTCTACAGTCAAATTTAAAAAAGCAACAATATTCTGTTACAACATTAGCATTTGCCACGAAATCCTCTTGGGTGACCAGCTGCATCAATACCGAGTTGAAAACCAACAACGGAAAGAGAACCAGTCTCCGAGATGTCGGTTCTTAACTCAGCGTTGACAAACTCGATCACCCGAAACACTTTTATAGCATTCAATTGCCATGAAAGTTTCAAATTTAACATAAGTATTTATTTTTGCAATTATTATTTCTTAGTTATTCTGGTTAAATGATAACATATTTAGATATCACAACTTTAGTGCTAAGCAATTGCGATGACCATTTTGTAAAAGGACAATATTACATTTGCAAACATTATTAGATGATGCACAGGTGGAAAAAATTAATATTCATAGAAACAAAAACAAATGTATACAAAGTTACAAACACAAATTAATGTTAAATAAGTAAACTACGTTCAACGGATGCACAAAAATATTGTACGTCTGGGAAAAATGAACGAGGTTACAAACATCTCCAAAAACGTAAGTGAATCTCAACTGCCAATAACCTCACAGGATGCTTCGTACAAGTACATAAAACCACATCGTTTCAGAGGTGGGAATCTATCTCCGAAACGTTGTGGTTTTATTGATTTCCTTTATTCTTGGACGATAGACAATGTCCAAAAAAAACAGTTTGCTTCAACAACGCACCATCGTCACAAACTTTCATAACTGAGCAAGAATAATTAAGAAATCGAAGTTTTATTTTTCAATTTCCTGAAACTCTAGTGTCGATCCCACTTCACAAGTTTGTTCATCCGCCATGTTAAGATACTGAAATATACGATTTTTTTGGGTAACCCCCAGTGGCATAACACATACCAAATTTCATCCAGTTCTCTCCAGTAATTTTTGACAATTGAATAAAAATTTTCTTGGATATTATCCATCGTCTAGTAAATATAAAACGTAAAACGACGTTTCGGAGATGGGACTCTATCTCCGAAACGTCGTTTTACGTTTTATATTTAGTAGACGATGGATAATATCCAAGAAAATTTTTATTCAATTGACTCTTCACCATCGTCAAGAAGTTTTAGATCTGATAAGTAATTTTTGAGTTTAATCATACAGACAGACAGAGTGACAGACAAACATTAATGTCAGTGCATAAAAATGGATGATTTCTAAAAATAAGCAATTCCAAAAGCATATGAATCAAGAAATATGTATATGATCTGAAGCAAAACAAATCATAAGAAGAGAAAAATACATTTGGCTACCATTGAAATGAGAATGACCTGTGTACATGTAAAAACGGTACTTCTTTTGATAGCCCATGCTAGATACGATACATACTAGAACTGAATGATGAGAAAGAAGCATCATAAGGCATAACACTTGATGGCGGTGCACTGAAGCGGTCATAAATATCAAAAGTATTCTTCTGCCTCTTAGGTTCCGCAAATACAGCTTTGTAAGACCGATCGCAACCCTCAAAAGCTTTAGCAGCATGTGATACTCTGAAATACAATATTGTAAGCAGGTGTAATTCATTTATATACACTCACAAAGTTCACTTTAATATCTCATGGCTACTGCACTTCAAACACACCCTAAGAAAACAAACAAAATAATGTAAATTACTTACTTCAACTGAAATGTGAAACACTTTTTAATCCAAAAATCCTTTACACTTTGTAACCGTATTTGTACATTACTGACAAAAATTTTGACAAATAACTTCAGGAAAGATGCTTTACCAAATTTAATCAAAATCCATTCACAACTGCAAGCCAAATTCTACTATGCCACAGAAAACATTTAGTTTTTGACCTGGAGTCAATAAGCTATGTAACAAAATTTTCCATAATTTTTACATGATTCTAAAAATTCAGTGAAATACAAAATATACTGTCAAAATTCTCAAAATATCCAGGTAGTAATAAAATAATAACATAATAAAGTATTTAGAACTTAAAAATTACTGTACGTTCTGTATGTTAGGTTTTGGATGGGGATCAAAGAAACAATTTGAAATTTCTTCTTCTTTATTACGCTGTCTCCTTTACAGGAGGTTGGCGACATATTATGAACAGGATCCTTCCATCCTTTTCTCGGACTGGGACCTGTTCATATATGTTTTTAGGCAGATGATACAGAAGTGGTTTGCAATTGCCTTCTTCTGTGTGTGAATGGAGTAATTGTTGGGATGCCACGGAGAAACTGGGGAAGCCCCGGAGGAAAACTCTGTGTTGCCTAGACCAGTGGTATTCAACCTGGGGTACGCGAAGACATCAAATTTAAAAAATATGTTATTTTATTATAAACACTGAATAATCAGTAATGTAATTTATTTTAGATGTAGATTATATACTATGTATAACTTGAATTATACACCAACAACTTTGGGGGTACAAAGTTGGAAGAGAAATTATATCTGGGGGGTACGTGAACAAAAAAGGTTGAATACCACTGGCCTAGACCACAGCCTTGCCCAACACAAGTTATAAATTCGGGCACCGCCGGGAACCGAACCCGGGACCCCGGGATTACAAGACCAGCGTTCTGACCGCTAGACCACAGTGGCAGTAATTTGAAATTTACGTTATGTTAATTTATAGTATTGTGTAACAAAGTTCACTGTGCAGTTAATCATATTTAGTTGTTAAACCAAATTATCTACCCAATTCTAAGGGGGTTCTGATGATGGTAGATTACACTTAAAATTATTATCAGGACTTTTCCATCATCTTTTCTTTAAAAGCCCACGATGTTCCGGAGGCTGGTTCTATCTCCGTCTTCAGGTGAGACCCAACAGAGTAGGTACCTCTCACCTGAAGACGGAGACAGAACCAGCCTCTGAAACGTCACAGGATTTTAAACAAAACACGATGGAAAAAGTCCTGACAATGAATAATTCAAAGTATCTACTCATCAGCAGGGACGGGCAAAATTGCAGCTGCAATATTACAGATGTGGAGCATCTGACTTCGCAACTGTATCGCTTATTTAGAGATTGCCTGGCATCTGAAAGTATTTCTACAGCCTGGAGGCAAACAACAGAGACATTTATACCCACACCCAGGAAGGCAAGCTATACTGAGGCTAGGACATGTTGTCCAATAAGCCTGTCATCATTTTTACAAAGACGATGGAGAAACTGGCGGAGACGTGCTTAAGGGATGTGATGAGGATTTTAAATCTGCATTAAGACAGAAACAGACCTAGGGGTGTTCCTTGATATAGATGGTGCTTTAGATAGAACCTCATTTTATGTAATAATAGAAGCTATTTAACAACAATGAACCAGCATAGCTCAGTTAGTATAGTGACTGCCAATGGACTGCATGACCGGGGTTCAATCCCTGGCAAGGGCAGAGGATTTTTCCTCTAGCCCCTACATCCAGACTGGTTCTGGGGCCCACCCAGCCTCCTATCCAATGGGTACCGGGGTCCTTTCCCGGGGGCAAAGCGCAACCAAGGCGTGATGCCGACCACTCGCCCCCCCATCTAGTGCCGAGGTCAAGAATGAGGAGCTATACCTCCTCTTCCCCCAAGTGTGTACGTGACGTATAGTGGGACGGCTTTACTTTACTGAACAACAATAGATGGAATCTACCATCGTAAGATAGATAAGAACCATGCTGGAAAGCTTTAACATAACAGCCACACAGTCTGGGCAGACCCTTGAGTAGTGTGGTCAGGGGTTATCTGCGAGGGGGGCGGGGCGGCATTTTATCGCCCCTGCTGTGAATAAATTCAACAAACCATTCATGGTAAAGTTAACCAACAGAAGTGAATGGGATAGGGGCATTTTACCCACAAAACAAGACCAACTCATCTGGTATATAGATGAAGTCACTGGAGCCATGGTATATGACCATGGCAAGAAAGAACTATCATAATAGAAACATTTAAATTTTCTCAGATAGTCAAGCCACAATCAAAGCACTTGAAAACTCACTCAAGGACGGTCTGGGATTTCCATACATCCCTTATGAAACTGGCTGTACACAACGACGTCTATTTGGTGTGGGTGCTGGGACATAGGGGAATTAATGCCAATGAAATTGCAGACCAGCTACCCAAAATGGGCTTCCTGCGCCCATTTACAGGATCTGAACCAACCTGGAGGATTTCTGGAAATGTAACAAGATAAGCTATGAAGTACTGAGTCTGCAGGAAACGCCATAAAAATCAGCAGTCCGTCTTAATACAAAGACATGCAAGGGGCTTCCCTAGATGGGCCTTTTGTCAAAAGAACCACTCACCTCTTGAAGTCCAGCAAGCTCTCAAAAATAAACATGTGACAGAACTACCAACAGGACAAGAGACGTCTCATGAAATTGGGGAAGGTAAGGAGCCCCAATAGCAGACGGTATAACCAAGAAACAGAAAGAGCCTCACAAGATCGTGTCACTGTGAGGCTGTACTTTAAATCTGCCATTTGTGCAAGCTTCTCCTGAAGCCAGGTGACTACCATGAGATCCCATTAAGTAGGATACTGTGCTTTATTGCTAGCACAGGGCTACTTAAAACCTTGCCTACCATGCAGTTTATTGATACATAAATCATGCATACAAACAAAAACTGTTTACACATTAAATAGCACTCTGTGCCAAACATGTTTCGACCTCAAGAGGTCATCATCATTGGCAAAAACATTAATTCATTAATCTATTAAAATCATACAATTCATTAAATGATGGTTTGCTATAAAGCACTGTAAAAGATTGTACTTTATAAAACTATACTTCATTTAATACCGCACTGAACGTTTAATTGTGCATGAGTTGGTGTATTATCTAAATTGGGTTACTCAACTTAAACGTCCACTGGCCCAAGTTTTACTCGAGGTTTCCGTTGTCGGTCTACGATGAGCCGTGGTTTGCGTTGTCTGTGCCTGGACTGTAAACTTCAATGTTGCACGGGTATTAATAGACAAGACTAATGAATTAATGTTTCTGCCATTGATGATGACCTCTTGAGGTTGAAACGTGTTTGGCACAAAGTGTTATTTAATGTGTAAACAGTTTTTAAGATATTGTAGGTGCGCTATATTGTGATTTTATTTAAAAATAGTATTAAAATATATTAAAATTGTCCGTCAATCACAATAAAGTAATATAAGATAATTAAATGGTTAAAATATTATCCTTTGTTCCGTATCGAGTACTCGATTTACATATGGAACATTCTCGACATGTTTCGGCTTTCATAGAGCCGTCATCAGGTGTATGTTATAAACTCTTAATTCAATTACTAATTTTTAATTTTCTTATCATTTCTTCATTTTTCACATTGTATCAACATTTGTTGTCAATAACCAACCTCGCTCCGATATGATGTACTTCTGATCTCTCCTCTTACAACTTCCATATTACTTCTCTGACCAATATACGCAGCATTAACATCACTCCGACAATACGATTGTATCAATGATATATAATACAACAACAAATGTTGATACAATGTGAAAAACGAAGAAATGATAAGAAAATTAAAAATTAGTAATTGAATTAAGAGTTTATAACATACACCTGATGACGGCTCTATGAAAGCCGAAACATGTCGAGAATGTTCCATATGTAAATTGAGTACTCGATACGGAACAAAGGATAATATTTTAACCATTTAATTATCTTATATTACTTTATTGTGATTGACGGACAATTTTAATATATTTTAATACTATTTTTAAACAGTTTTTGTTTGTATGCATGATTTATACAGGGTTACTACCTCATCAGAATGGGGAAGCACACAAAATCAGAAGTTGCAGTGCAAGGGTCACCTTCGTGCCCATCCCATATACATATATCTACTTGGCCAAATGTAATCAGTATCTGTCAATCATGATATGGTGATAAAGCACTCATGGCACAGAAAATCTTACAAATAATAAATAAACAATCCTTTCAAATAAGAGACCAGCATTCACACATACACACATATATGCAGTACATACTTATGAAACTTGACATAAGCAAATCCTTTGCTCTCCTTTGTTTCTCGATCCTTAACGACGGAAACATAATCTATATCTCCAAACTGCTTAAAATGATCTCGCAGCATCTGGTCAGTTGTCGTCTTAGGTACCACGCAAAATAACCGTAACAATCTCTCTTCCTCATTCATTTCACGTTTTGAGCCTTGATCACGGCTGAAAGGAGAAAATGTCCTGTGTTCAATGTGGATTCTATGACATTTGGCCCTTCATACATCTGTTCATGGACTGAATAAAATCAGCATATGCTCCCATGTACCAACACAACAAATTATTTCTCTTTGAATGCAGGTTCTAGAACATTTTAACATTGTTGGACACTAAATAATACACTGTATTCTTATTTCTGTTTACAAAAATCTCCCTCTATAAACACATTCTGTAACATGCAATAATTTATTATATTTATTTAGTGTTCTGTCTAACGACAGGTCCATATGAACAGGATCCTTCCATCCTTTTCTCGGACTGGGACCTGTTCATATATATTTTTAGGCAGATGATCCAGAAGTGGTTTGCCATTGCCTTCTTCTGTGTGTGAATGGAGTAATTGTTGGGATGCCACGGAGGAAAACTCCGTGTTGCCTAGACCACGGCCTTGCCCAACACAAGTTATAAATTCGGGCACCGCCAGGAATCGAACCCGAGACCCCGGGATTACAAGGCCAGCGTTCTAACCGCTAGACCACCGTGGCTATATGCAATAATATTACAATGTAAATATCACTTGTGATGCCTCAATTTGTAGCAAACAAAGTCAATTTGCTAATAAATGAATAGCACTATATACTTACTATGGAAATAAAAATAGCACAACATAGCAAACAAAGAACAAATATAACATAACCAACCCTTCTGCAGTAAAGGAACAAATTATTCTAGTAATTACATGTTTCTCATGGTCTGACTTGGTAGAATTTCCAACCTCAAACCTAAAGGTTAGTGAATAGTTTGCAAAAGCAAAGATTTACAGTTGTCTATCACATTCAAAGTCCAAGGTAAATTAAACTGTATGTTCGCTCAGCTACACATTTTCATCTGTCTACATGCCACCATCATTTTGGAGAGATGGAAGAATGCCTTAAGCATTTACATTCAATATAAATGTAGGCAGTAGGACTGCCATGGACTGACTGGTGAAATATCAAAATGACTCCAACACTGAAAAACTACAATAAACATAAAACTGACACTATATTCACAGTCTGTACTAGCAAATGATGGCGTTTCTTTCATTTCAATTTTATTTTAATCGGAACTGCAGGAAGTTTATGTTGTTATTCAATTAAATCTGCTGGATACTATAAACCAAATGTTGTAAAACTGCAAAAAAATAATTGGAACGTTATGAATCACTTGAAAATACAAATATGCAAATACACTGACAGTAATATGTTGTGTGTTCTACCACCTGAAGCAAAACATACCGAACAACAACGAATTTATTAAAGTGGTACTTACCTATGTGCAATCATAACTTTCAAAGGTCTTAGATGTGGAACTATACAGCAACCATTCATTTCTTCCAGTGCCAGGGCTGCTTCCGAAGTCTTTGAAAACTTAATATAGGTGACACCTAAAACATATTACCAGTAAAGTACCTGTCATAAAATTGAAATCATACAGATCTACACCAACAGCCACCGTCCATCAGCTTGTAGGCTACTTCACCTTTAGGCTCTCCAGTGCTTCTGTCTCTGACGACCCATATCTCTTCAATAGTTCCATATTTTTCAAAGGCAGTACGAAATTCCTCTTCCGTAATACTTTTGTTGCAAACTATAAACAATCTTGAATTCGGTGGTTCATCAAGTTTCGGTTTACTGACATCAAAACCATCCCGATCCTTTTCTTCCTTATACTTTCGTCTATCAGCCATTTTGTCTGCGTGTTCCTTCTACGCATTACGAGGCACAGATTGTATGAGTAGACCAAAATAAATTAATGATAACTTTCTAAAATATTCTGTGATTTCATGTTCACAGTCCACGGCCACATATCTAAATAAATGCTGCTCGTTGTTAAAGATCCAAAACCAAAAACGAACTTTACGATCGTTGAATGATGTACGATACTGTGCTTTATAATCACAATTCTCTGAAGCCGAAGGTCGTCTACATAATATTTAAAGATCCACTGCTTCAAAGAAAACACATATCTCTTTACAAAGAAAGAAATAATCCCTGTAGGATTTGAGGTTTCACGGTGGTGAGACTGAAGGCGGCTGTCTTCTGGGTTGTCGTGTAGCTTACTCATAGCCATGATGATGGAGGCATCAAGGACCTCTGAAACGTCGGTAAACTCCTACCACACTACGAGGCACAACAACCCAGAAGACAGCCGTCTTCGAAATAATCCCTCTTTTCTCTAAGAATCATAAGAAACCCATAATTGCTCAGTGTGAGCAATGCTCAAAGTTACGAACTGGTGGGGTGAAAGAGTTAAAGGTGAAAATAAGAACCACCCATGTAATTAACGATTTGCGGAAACTACCAAAACGAATAAGGGATGAAGGGTTAAAAGGGTACAATTCACGTCATGTACTGCTTTAACATTCATTGTAAGATCGGTGTCCCTTATCTATGCTTATAAAGTCATTAGTAGTGTGTCCACAGTGTTACTGCGGGGAAATGTGATAGGTGTTTAAAGTTTTTGCACGTCGTTATTGCCCAAAAGCATTCCATAGGTATGACCATTGGATATTTATCGAATTTTACATGAGAAAAGTATTCCGAAACAAACATCTTCAATGGGACTCGAATCTAGGGCAGTTTTCAAGCTTCCTGCAATAATCTCGCCGATACGAACATCTCACACCCTTCTTCTATCGCGTTTAGTTTCGGAGCTACAGGAACCGCCCTAACCGAAAATTGAACTCAGTAAACTTTCCAAGATTTTTGATTTTCTATTTTTGGTTCTGAAGGAATAAGAATGCCAAGTTTGGTGTAAAAATTACACTTAACAGGAATTCATGTTCTGTATTAAATCACAATAAATCACGCTAAATGTCGATCTTAGGGAGGCCACGGTCCTCAGAGGACCGTAGAGCCACGGAGGAAGGAAATGTTGATCTTTCGGTCTTGTTACAGGCATAAACATGATAACCACAACATGTGCATCCTCGGTGGGCAGGAAGGGAATTGATTTATTGCAGAGATTAAAATACTTTGAGTGCTTATTCATTGACTGGTACATAAAAAATCCCTTTCACATGCACGTTTATTGTTATTTGATTGTTTGGATATCTGAAAAAGGATTAAATATCAGTCCCATGAATATCGGCAATAAAGTCACTTTGTAAAAGCACCCACATATCCCTAGTATAATGCCTTTGAATCTGTGCTGCAAGGACGCACTGAAAATCTGAATTCCAAAGTTGGACCAACTGTCATTATTCAAAATGGTTTCTAGAATTATACAATGAGCAAGAACTTGCAGCTTACCCAGTATTAAGAACGATTCAGATATTTACTCACTGAATTAAATATTGTGCACTTCTCTCGCACCTGTAATTTTGCTCAGCAGAAGCTTTTGGTTTGCTGCTGCAAGTCTAAAGTCAAACAAAGGTAGTCATGAGTGGCAATAATTCTCATATTATTCCTTTGTATGTGTCATAAAAATATAAGCAACATGAGAATCTTCATCTGTAACATAATAATGGGATGATCATTCTTTTTGCCATTAATTTGCTCCATCATTAGCATCAATTAACCTATTATTATACCTATTAAAGGGATGGTCAGTTCTTGTTACAATCATAATCATCATAAAGCCCATATAAATCAATAATCAGTCACTGTCTATGTCACAAGGTTTGGTTTTGTCATTATCATCTGATGGTATTCATAGAAACTGCATGCATAATAATTCCTGTTAAATCTCATGGTGAAATTATGTTACTTTGTAATACTGCGCAATACTTATAATGAATTGTGGAAAGTGAAACACTACAAAAATCTGTCATAGTAAAATTTATTGAACAACAAAAAGAAAAGTGTTGTATATTAAAAGCATAAGGACAATGAGACATTGTTTTGGTGTCCAGACTGTGAAAGTGGTGTCTGTGTGCAGGAATGCATACAAGACCAACTGTTGCAGAAAAATTTAATATATTTTGAAAACATACATGTGGTAAATAATTTAGGTTTCATTGCAATTCACGTATTATTACAGAAAAACTAACACCACAAAGCTGATATGTAAATGTCCATACAGCACAGGCCTTCCTCTCGCCACAACACACTACTCACTGACAGGTGACACATGCCCCATTTAATGACAGGTAACTTCCAATTAAGGTCATACCTAGGTTAGGTTAGCATATCAATGTAAATGCCCCAGGCCCCACAATTTGGTATAACTGTATTTGTTCCATCTTGTGGTTTCAATTAATTTGATTTTGTTGAGAAGCGAGTTCAAGAGGTAGGTCTGTGGTGTCAACAACAGTCACCAGAAACAATTGGCTAAGATCCAGTTGTGGGTTAATAAGATAGTGGTCACTCACCTCAAAAGAATGCGTGATTGCTCATAACAATCAACAAATATTATTAATACACATGATTTCAGTTGTAAATATGCATTAGTCATCACACCAACAGAAAACAAGGTAATTTTTGAGAAATAAGGATATGTCAATTTGAATAATAATCATGTTGCAATGGAAGATTCTTTCTTTTATTATGGTATTGGCACCATTACAGAATCAGCAAGCACATCTCACATAAACACAGCACAATACACTGGAATGTGCTTGATGTACCAACATCCAGACACAACACAGTACCAACTGTTTTTTGTACAGAACTGAGCAACACAGTACAAAACAAATGCCACCAGATAATGGACTGTATTGGTTTGCCTGAATATACATCTCATTTGGGAGGGGGAGGCAGAATAAACAATTCTGTAATATCCACACCAACAATTTAAATCAGAATTCTGAAACAATATTTTTCAGTCTGCCATGCATTATATCACTCCACATTCAGCAACCTGAGATTAGTATCCATGGGAAATATTATTGTAACAAAAATGCTTAGCTATGTTGGTTTCCACATATGCACTGTATTCTCTCATATCTGTAATTAATTAAAAAAATAAAATTAAATCCGTGGCGTAACAGCTCCAGAGCCAAAGCCGACTAGCTTGACTGCTGGTCTCACGTTCACATGCCTAAGCAGAGGTGAACGGTCATCCAACCAGGTATAGGGTGACGTGTGGTCAGCACGACGAACCCCCAGCCATTGCTAGCTTTCCTGACCGGATTACGCTACTCATTGTAGCTCCCCAATTTCCTCACGGTGCTGGGTTGGCACCGGTCCCATACACTGGTCGAAAGCTCATGAGAAAATTTCTTCTACCCCGAGACTCGAACAAGCGCGCATTCCGTATCGCCGGTCTGAAGCATGATGCCTCAGACCGCGCGGCTATGGCGCGGGACTCTGTAATTAATTACTTCCAATAATCATTACAAGTGAACTTTACTTCTCTTTGACACTAATGTCTCAATATTTTATGTTATAACGTAATTTAACTGGACTGTATGAACTGAAGAGAGAATGATTGTAAATGGTAGCTCGGAGTAAATAGGGCATAATCATGTTATACAGAGGTACTATCAGAGCCGCGCTGCCCTATGGGTGCATCGCACCTGGGCGGCAACTTGCTAAGGTGCCACAGAATTATGAAGCATTGCATTGGAGTGCCGAAAATCAGGGGCGGCGCCAGAGGGTAGCAAAGTATGCAATTGCCTACAGAAGCCATGGTTGAAGGGGCCCTAAAAAGAACTGAAATCCATCCATAATTAAACTTGGTGATCTAAAAATAGAAAAATTTAGTACTTATTCATAAGGGCGGCAGATATGCTCGGTGCGGGCCTGGGCACTATGACAGCATTTGCGTAAAGAAGTTGGGATAAATGAGTAATAACTGGGTCAGAATAGGTCCCTGATTGAGATGCAAAAGTGTAAATCAAGCAGTTTACCTCAGAGCTTAGCTTCGAAGGAATGCATAAATAATGCAATGTATCACCACAGTTGTATTAAGACTTCAGACAACAGTCTAAACGTGCGTTCATTGTATAATATTCCGGGTTGTGACAAAGGATAGTCTTTACCAAGTTTGTAGAGGAATGTATCACCTACATCTTCATAGTGAGACATTCCCGGAAACCACCTACAAGACTAAATGGTGTCGCAACGTGGAAGAATACAATCAACGTCTTCACCACTATGAAAACTTAAAAAATCTGTCAATATATGTTTACCATCCACTGTACTTTATTTCAGCAACTTTTGATCAATATTTCAAGCAATGTCCAACAAAACGCAAGTGTGAAGATGAATTCATTGGTGTTCCTCACGTTCAAATAAAAGTCACATTTTCTAAACATGAGACATACGTTAAATGTCGCGGTCCCGATCGAACCCATGTACTGATGGGTCGTGAATCATGCTAACCACCAATGCACACCATGCTGAATGGTGTTGGTAAGATTGTATCCTATGACAAAGTTCAAATGTTAGAGAACAGCAGTACTGAATCAGTATCACATTCATTAAGAAATTCTGAGTAGATTACATTTGGGATATGCTCAGTGAGATTCAGTTCACAATTTGTCTTCCTGTCCCAAAGACGTAAAGATTAAAATATACAAAACCATATTTTATTCTTTTGTTTTACATGGGTAAGAAACTCGGTTCTCTCGCCCTAAAAAAACAGAGGGATTGGAGGAGTATGATATGAGCAGGGCATATTGCATGGGACTGATGATAAATGCATACAAAATTTTAGTGAGAAATCCTGAAGCAATGAGACCACTTGGAGAACCTACGCACAGACATGAATACAACAATAATTTATTTTATATTGCCTTTTCAGTAGCCCAGACTACACAGCAACAAATGATAATGAATTGGAAAGGTTGCGTAAGGATGCAGTCACGGCCTAATTAAAGGTGCTACCCCAGCACGTGCCTGGAGGGACTGAGGAAAACCACAAAAAACCTCTGTAAGAATAGCTGGCCTCTGGACTGAGATTTGAACCCGGGACCTCTCAAACAAGCAGGAGTGCGAAACACCTGACGACGTTCGGTAATATAATATTACGATTGATCTCAGAGAAATAGGATGCGAGGATCTGGACAGGATTCATCTGGTTAGGATATGGTCTCATGTTGGACTTCTGTGAACACAGTACCGACCCTTACGGTTTCATAAAAGGCATGGAATTTCTTGACTAGCTGAGTAACTATTAGCTTGTAAAGAAGTATTCTGCTTCTTAGAGCTAGTTAGAAGCATATCTATCATAGTTGACAGTTTCAGTGTTCTTTCAAATTTCTTTTATCCCACCGTTAAAGTCTTGGGTTTGTAAACTTTGTTACAATCAATATTTCTCATTTCATCTATGATCAAACTCTGTCTATTCTCCTGCTAATTCACAGTGCAACAGTAAGTAAAGAGTCAGTGTCAGAGAGGGATAAAAAGTTGGGACACGAGGCTCAGCCTACCACTAGATTTGCCACCTGCCGAGTTTCAGTATTTCTTTCAAGGCAATATGAAAGCAGAACTTATCTTAATGATAAAAATGGACAGATACAGTGAGAAAGATAATAAATTTTAAAAAAAGACAATAACTGTATAAAGTGAAGCTTTTGCAATGACTGAAGTTGATGAAAGACTCCTGGCAGCAAGGGCGTAACAAAGGATCAGGCGTAGCCCTGAGGATGAGAGCAGAGATTGTTCTCAGATATGGTTTATTCACCGTTCAGCCACCTGAAGTGCTGTATGTTATCACATTCGTTTGGTGAATAATATCTACAGTTTTAAATTAATGCGTATCTGAATATGAATGTCTTCTGAGTTGTGACGCTGTGCAGTCTGGTAGAAGTTTACCAGCATTTCAGAGGCACTTGCTGTCTCCATCATCATCATCATCGCCCTGATGATGCAATCAGTCAAATCCTTCTGAAATGTTAGTAAACTTCTACCAGACCACACATTACAACCTAGAAGACAGCCACCTTTATACCTGCTGTCAAAAAACCTCAAATCCTATAAATTCATATCTGCGCTGTTATATTTTATTACCATAAAGATAACCGCCTACATTATCACAACATTCTATTTGTGCATTGTGCGAGACAAAAAGGAAATCTATTAACAAAAATAATTTTGAAAAAAATAGAGACGGTTATCATTATAATAACATCTAATTTTTAAGGGTAATAAACCATAACAAACGTCATAAACATAAGAACAGCAGCAGTTTACCCCTATCTGAAAAAAAAAAGAAGCCTTTTTCAGTGTCTATAGGCCCTTGCCTTGGTAAAGCCATTCTCCTATCAGAAATGGTATGAAATAAACTCCTTCGCAGAAAATCTACTATGAGATGCACAAATTAAGAATTAAGAGTCATCATCAGGAAGTGTCATATCCAGGATATAATGGAATTACTCTCTCACAATCATTCTGATCAACATTAAGCTACTGTTAACGACACAGAATCAACAGTCAAAAACATACTAAAGAATTCCCAGTCAACAGCATAAAAAGGCGTAACAACCGAGAAGATTAATAAACGTTACAGACCCTAACACTAAAACAAAGAGAATAAATTGCATAATACACTTATATCACTTTCACGTCATGTTCTCCAATTCCGACCACTGCAGATTCGATGAAATGGGATCCATACTCGATACAGTTTACATCTGTTACAGTAAATATCTGTCCTGCCTACGATGAATGCCATCCGAATGCAATGCCAAAACGTCTGAAAGTGGCAAGTCTACAAAAACACAGCCTCTGTAACAGCAGTTTAAATTAATTCAATAGTTCAACAGTGATGATGGCTGTCTTCTGGGTTGTTGCGCCGTGTAGTCTGGTAGAAGTTTACCATGGATGGAGGTAGCAAGGACCTCTGAAATGCCGGTAAACTTCTACCAGAATACACGGCACAACAACCCAGAAGACAGCCATCTTCAGATTCACCGCCGTGGAAACCTCAAATCCTACGCAGTTCACCAGTGACTGTTTAATTCATGTCCATGTTCATATTTACAGTGTTGCTGCATATTTAAGTGTGATGTATCATGTCCCTTTTATTCATCGTAAGTTCACACGATCAAATTCTTCCAACATCGGAAGATTTAAAGATGGGCCAAAAATAAGTTTACATAAAAAGTTAACAAATGTCTATGCAGAAATGTTCTGCGTGTTACAACCTCCTCTGATTTGATTCATTACATGCCATAAAAAAAATCACTATAAAAAGTCCTGATGTCACTTTTTCTTCAACTGACTGCAGATCCATTCCAGACCCTGGTACAACCTGAAAAAGAAACACTTTATAGAAATAAGACAATACCGTGACCCACAACAAGATGATGCATATTTTTTGGACATTTTCCTTCATCTATATTTAAAAACTGCACATTTCAGAAATATAACCAGCTTCAGAAATTTTGCGTGGTATTTTAAAAGCAAAAATATGGAATTTTGTTCCATAGAGGTAAAACCAACATTGCAACCAAGTATCAAAGCATCATATTCAGGAGGTCCCACAATCCAAATCTAAGCCCAGACAACCAGCCATTCTGACAGAAGTTTTTCCTCAGTCCCTCCAGACAAATGCCATTAGCACATCCTTAAATTAGGTCATAATCATTTCCTCCCCCATTCTTGAATATTCATTTGCCATGCTAACATTCAATATTACACAGTCTGAACTACTGACAGTAGCGTTAGCAAACAACCGATGAACAAAATTTCGTATAAAAACTGAAATTTAATTTTAATCTAGTTTGAAAGAAACCACAAATTTAAAGTGCAGCTCACAACGAGCTTTACAGTCTCTTTTGTGTGATTTTCAAGAAACAAGTACTCTTGTAATGCAACAATTGTTCATTTATTACAACAAATCTTGTAATTATATATAAAAAAAATCATGTAATATCATTTAAAAATGTTCCGAGTTACAGTTCCTGCTGCAGAGAACTTCTGCCGCTAATTATTATAAATTTGTAACATTTTGGAAGTAACTGATAAATGTGAAAATAATTCTGAGATATCTTACAAGACGGGACCTTCTTCTAATAGTCCCGACATTCTGAACATCTTAACTTACTCCATGACATCTTACAGGTTACTGAGTCAAACTATTCAGTCACACTCACGTGTAACTGAACGTTCACATATGACTGCTCTCAGGTAATTTTGATATGCCACATTTAAGAGAAATCAGCTCTCTTTCGTGTAGCGTGAGATAAGATTTAAGAATCTTCTCACCCTTCTCCAGTGAGAGCACAGCACGACTGGATCTGCCACCGATGTTCCTTTATCGACGTAAGGTCTAACTGTTTACTAATTTCTGCTGCTGACATGGAACCTTTCAAGTCCTGTTTATTGGCATATATGAGAACAGCTGCCTTTGATAATTCTTCATGAGCCAGCATTCGGTACAGTTCTTCTCTCGTCACCGCCAGACGCTCACGATCCGTAGAATCGATAACCACAATCACAAACTGTGGAGAAATCATGACTATAAGTTATGTTATTGCTTTGTTCATATTCTTCTGATACCATATGCCATTTAACATCCCACCCAGGCTCCAGAAATGTACTTCCCATTTTCAATCGATGAGTTAATTAAAACCGAAGATGAACGTCTTCTGGGATGCTGTTATGCGTAGTCTTGATGATAGAGGCAGCAAGTACCTCTGAAATGTCAGTAAACTTCTACCAGACTACATGATGAAACAATTCAGAAGAGTCAGCCATCTTCAAGAAATACACTAAAGTAATTAAAAGCAAATCCCCACTTAATGGTACCTGCACCTTGTCGTGGTGGTGGGGCTTGAGTACCTCAGTGACCCCAAGAGCTATGCTGGCGGTAGCATAGTTACTGGTAGGGCCTCCCTAGGGGGAGAGGTCAGACTAAGACAGGTACCCTGGTCCTCCAGGTTGGGGGTAGGTCGCAAGGCTAACAACCTTGCGCCGTAAAAAGGAAGATGTTTCGAAACCTCAATCAAAGCCTCGCACAGACGGACCTAACAGAGGACTGAATGGAAGAGGAGAACTGAGGAGGCCATGGACCGAATACGGACCGGAGGGCCATAGAAGAAGAAGAATCAAAAGCAAATAAAAGAAAGTATGTAAGACTTGAGGTTCTCACAGCGGTGAGTATGAAGATTTCCGTCTTCTGGGTTGTTGCGCTGTGTAGTCTGGTCGATGTTAACCAACGTTTCAGAGGTCATACTGCCTCCGTCATCAGGACGCCCTGATGACGGAGGCAGTATGACCTCTGAAACGTTGGTTAACATCGATCAGACTACACAGCGGAACAACCCAGAAGACTGAAATCTTCATACTCATCGCCCTGATGACGGAGGCAGTATGACCTCTGAAACGTTGGTTAACATCGAGCAGACTACACAGCGCAACAACCCAGAAGACAGAAATCTTCATACTCATCGCCCTGATGACGGAGGCAGTATGACCTCTGAAACGTTGGTTAACATCGACCAGACTACACAGCGGAACAACCCAGAAGACTGAAATCTTCATGCTCATCGCCCTGATGACGGAGGCAGTATGACCTCTGAAACGTTGGTTAACATCGAGCAGACTACACAGCGCAACAACCCAGAAGACAGAAATCTTCATACTCATCGCCCTGATGACGGAGGCAGTATGACCTCTGAAACGTTGGTAAACATCGACCAGACTACACAGCGCAACAACCCAGAAGACAGAAATCTTCAAAAGAAAGTATACTTAATTAATATTTGATTGAGCCAAAACTATTGCATACTTAACATTATTCTGAGCATAAAACATAATACTGTATACAGTTCACACAGCCCACAACTACAGCTCTTTTTATCAACACTATTCGCAGTAATTAAATTATGCTATATCCTACAGCTAGCAAATCGCTTACTTTAACCCTCTGAAGCTTTACTTGCCTTATTGTGTGGTACACCTGAATTTTTCACTTCCAAATATCGTACAGCTTGCCTGCATATGTGTCCGTTTCTAACATACAAATAAAACTTCTCGGCCTTGGACACAACTGAATTCCAGCTTACCATCATTAACTGTCAGAGTTACTTACATGTTCCATAATTCAGAAAATATACATGTCAAATCTGTGACCATAATTATTTGCAAAAACCAGTCAAATTGAAAACAAAGAAGTGCAAAATAAATGTATCAGGCATAGCATCCGTCAGTAACCTACTGATCACTGGTTCAACCTGGTGAGAATTTTAAATAATTGCTAGGAACAAAAGAACTCAAGATAATACAGTAAACTCCCGATTACCTGGGGGCAGATTAACCAGGGTCTATATCATTAAAAAAAATATTAAGAATTAATTTAGAAACCATGTACAAGTTCAACATTTAAAAAGAAAGCAATAAATACAACAATTAAATTATTTAACATATTAAAAAAATCTAACTGTTACTCAAATCTGAACTTCACAACAACAGAAGGTTATTACAGCCCATTGGAATCCTTTATTAAAAAAATAGTATGTACTGTATCAAATTTTATATAAAATCCTTTCTGTTATTAGCAAATCTTTAAAAATTTAAATAGTACGTCTTTAAATAAACATACGTATCTGTTACATTTGTGTGCTTTTCTTTAATTTTTGTGGATTATCAGAGGTTTCCGATTATCCAAGAAAATATATTCTTCCCAACTAACCTGGATAATCGAGTCTACCGTAATTCACAGAAACAAAATTTTAACTGCTACAAGTTAATTCGGGATAATATAATTACAGCAACATTTTTAAACATGACTTAATTCAAAGATTGCCGCCTTCTGGGTTGTTGCACCGTGTAGTCTGGTAGATGTCCACGAGACTACACGGTGCAACAACCCAGAAGATGGCAATCTTTGAATTAAGTAAAATCCCACGACTTAATTCAGGATAACGGTGATTGAATGAATACGACTCCACTTACACCTCGATACTAGTAATTGTCAAAGATGAAATATACAACTGAGATCTCAGTACCTCCGTGTTACTGTAGTATGTGCTCCATGCAGCTCTAAGAGACTGCTGACCACCCAAATCCCACATTATGAAATGGATATTCTTCCAAACCACTTCTTCAACATTTGAACCAATAGTAGGGGATGTGTGAACAACTTCATTCATCAGGTACTGGTAAAGTATTGTGGTCTTTCCTGCATTGTCCAGGCCCACCATCACGATCTTGTGCTCTGCAGAACAAAAAATCAGCTCACGCAAATAGTTCACTTAAACCTCTCCATATCAGCAAGGCAACACAGCTGATGAGCCAGGTTTTGTTCTGTTGTGATAAAACTTTCTGAAGTAATCAGGAACAACAATCAATACTGATCACCTGAAATGATTTTGTCACTTTCATTTGTAGCGAAAAGTCCTGCCTTCTGCTACATGTAATTCATACATAATAAGAGCCACGCAAAATATTACATTTTAAACATTTTTCAAGTCTTACTTTGGTCAGAAATTTCTCTCTCTTATAAGAGGGATATCTGATTACCTCCTGGTAATTGTTAAAAGTGTAAAATAATATATATTTATTTGCACTAGTAATTCGCATGGTTCCGTATGCTGCCGAGAATTCTGATCATGTAATGCACGAACAGACTGAGGTCACAATTCTTTTACATTAAAAACGTACATGAGAATTCATAAATAGTGCTATTTGTAAAAGGTGTATAATGTAAAGGTAATAAAACTTTTATCTTACCTTCATTACCAAATAAGCTCCAAATTTTTGTAAACAACAACCCCATGTTTACCCTTGCTCTCACAACAATGCACAAGTTTGCAAAGGCAATGTACACAGTATAACTGCAACAATACACAATACTGAAATCTGTAACAATACAAAATGCTGAAATATGTAGCAATACAAAATGTTGAAAACAGTAAAAAAAACAGTTATTTTTAAGGCCCTTACTATAGTGACAGCTAAGATGACGGAATCTGTATAAAGTTTAAAATATATGCATGCATTAAGGGCAATTCTTTTAACTGGAAGGTAACAAATTCAAAGCAAAATCTCAGCATCATAAACATATTTTACTTCTACATACATAAAAATCTATTACAAAAATTAGAAATTCTTTGGGACTCTATTTGGAGGTAAGAATACTATAGGACTATTATGGAGGAAGGTAAATAAACCAAAGAAACTTAGTGTTTCTACAATTTTAACAGCCAATGAGTGTCTAAAGTATGCTTCTCCCTGTACTGGAAAAGCTTTAAATTCTTTATGATCAATATATTTTTAAAAAGTTACAGTGAATGATTAGGACCATTCCTTCAATAAAAAAGAATGATATCATTAGGCAGATGGATGAATAAACAAGGCTTATAGACAAACCGATAACAGGTGCACTCCATGGATTATGATGATCAGGATGTGGAACATGTCATTTACATTCATAAAATACTTCAAATACAAAACACCTAACAACACTATCATGCAATCATGATCCAGAATAAAATAATTAAAAGCCGTCCCACTATACGCCATGCAGGCGCTTGGGGGAGAGGCAGTATAGCTCCTACTAAATCTTGACCTCAGCATTAGACGGGGTGAGCGGTCAGTGTCACGCCCCGGCCGTGCTTAACGCCCGGGAAAGGACCCCGGTACCCTTTAGATAGGAGGCTGGGTGGGCCCCAGAACCGGTCTGGATGCAGAGGCTAGAGGAGAAATCCTCTGACCTCGTCGGGGATCGAACCCCGGTCGTCCAGTCTGTAGCCAGTCACTATAATTATGTCAAGGAAATAATTTCTTCAAAAAATTTACAACTGTTAAGAACATTCAACTGAAGTAAATTCTTTAGAGTAAAAGAACCATTATTATAAACATAATTAGAACACATGCACTTAATACAAATCCACTGACAGCCAGCTTAGTTCTTACAGATGTTATTCTATAAAGAGCATAGGGTACTTGTGGATTATCGGGACACAAACAAAATACAAAAACACAAAGAAAATGATTTCAGAATCACACGAACCTTCAGCTTTCTATGAGGTTGGCACGACCATAACATAGGTTCTTGCAGAATAAAAAATTAATCCTGTTTAGAAAGCATTAAGTAGGCCATTTGTCGCACTCAAATGACCACAATCACCGACAGAAAACTGTACAGCATACCTAACACATTGTTCTGTATATCTTTCATCTTCAGTCACTAATGTAGAAAAATTTAAAATGGAAGATGGTCAAGTGCCATAACAAAACACCAAAATGTATGTAACATCTGCTTCTAATTAATCTTATCGCAAACTGACGAAACTATCTCACTGCATTCTCTCTACAGATTTCTACGGTGACGTCACGTCGGATATACTGAACCAGTAACTGTCATAGATAACATGCCAAAGATAATCACGGGCAAGAGACTTCACACTGCACTATGATCGTCCTGGCACCAATCTGAGAAAAGTGATATTGTGGGATTTCAGGATCACATGTAGTCGGGTACGTGTGGAATAGTGTGAGGTTTTTACTGAAATCGGAAGATTGGCTGTCTTCTGGGCTGTTGCGCTGTGTAGACTGGTAAAAGTTTACAGACGTTTCAGAAATCCTTGCTCCCCTGATGATGGGGGTAGCAAGGACGTCGGTAAACTTCGACCACACTACAAAGCACAACCCAGCAGACAGCCACCTCCAAAAAATGTCGTTTTGACAATAATCATGATTTACACAATCAAATGCTTTAGAAAGATCACAAGACATCCCACCAACGTGCATTTTATTATTAAGAACAGTTAAGATTTCATCTGTAAAACTGAAAATGGCTTTCCTAAATCCAAATTGTTTATTTGCAAGGACAGTGGGTGTTTAAAGTCACTTACTTTCTAACATGACTTTCTCAAAATATTCTAGAGAACCATGATTGTAATGAAACTGGTCTAGTTTCAGAGGAAAGAACTGTCTCAATCTTTAAGGTATCCTAAAGGTGAAAGTAATGTTAGGTTAAGTTGACCTGAAGATGTAAATTGTATATTCTTCTAAAACACTGGCAACTACAAGCAAGAATATATCACAACTGACTACAATCAACACATAACATACCATTTAGTACATGTTTTTGTTCATACAACAATGGGGAAGACTACCATGTCCAGGACACAATGTCACATTCTGAACAAGCAAACTAATAGATTGGTACAGCAATGGCCCAGTATTTCTGTGGCCAGTATATAAGTCCCATGGAATGCAAGAAATTATCAGAGATATACAGAATATCAAGCACAGACATGAGCCAAAACTGTATAGTTTGGCTCGGAGTGGTAACAGGTGTATCTTCTGGATTTGTGAAGTTGTAATCTTTCTATTTTGAATCCAAATACAGATGCCGGCACACTTGTGATATTGGTATGTCTGAGACAGGAGGTATCCCCCCTTCAGGCAACATCTTATTCTGTAGACTAAGAGCATGCGGATCTGTTATTGTGCGAAGGTCACTAAGTGGTGGAGTCATGGTCAGATTGACGGCTGGGTAGATTAATGCACCAAACACAGCTACAGCCAGACCAACATGGATTGGTATAGCAACAGCCCAATATTTCTGTGGCCAGTACACAAGTCCCACAGAATGCAAGAAGCTATCAGGGATTACAGCCCATACAAAATAGAGCGCAAAGGCTGAGTAACAGCACAGATACAAAACAAATCCATAAACAGCTCGGCTTGGAGTGGGAGCAGGCGTATGTTCTGGCATTGTGAAGTCTGTAGAAGTTCACACAAAATTATTACAACAATCTTCAAATTCATCCACTTAAAAAGTACGTAATATACAACTTCTAATAATGGCTATACTCTTGACTTCTTGGTGGTCCAAATTGCTCCATTGTTTCAATAAGTAATATCATGTTCTCCATAAGTGAAGTAACAGCAACTCGCAACTGACGAGCTTCAGGAGCAAACAAATTTCTGAAAATATTAAAGAAAGGTCAAACTAACGATCTGTGTTAACATCTCAAGTGATGGCGATATACCAACTTGTAGCTTAAATATGATACTTATCTAAAACCACACATGAAAGTAAATTAAATTATACTATTTATTCCGTATCATGGCACTGTGTAGATTCATTGGTCTCTACTGATGAGTTTACATAGTGCACTAAGACCCAGAATATCATCAAGCACATCCTCAAATTTTATAATTACACAGAAATGGAAGGCAGCATGTTAAAAAATGCCAAAAGTTGTTCACAAAAGATACTATAGTGTTCCTTGGTGAGCATTATTGATTTTGCAATGCACATTAAAACCGCAAGATCTAAGTTAATCTTAGCTTACCATATCAAAACTGTCACTTGCTGGAGAAGGTTGGAGTAGTAACTGGATAAGCTGTGAA
This sequence comes from Zootermopsis nevadensis, assembly GCF_977971745.1. Lineage (NCBI taxonomy): Eukaryota > Metazoa > Arthropoda > Insecta > Blattodea > Termopsidae > Zootermopsis > Zootermopsis nevadensis. The sequence continues at coordinate 2,273,594 of NW_028259141.1, read as the reverse complement.
AATGAACACAGAACCCTAACCCCTTCCAAGGGTTTCAGATCCATTGCTCATACAATAAATACAATGTAAAACTGGCCACTAAAATCAACTACTACAGAAGTTTAGAATTTCAATGTCCTCCATTTACCCTTGAGGTGAAATGTTGAGTATTGTACTAATAAGACAGGTGGTACCATGCTAATGGGACATATATGGTGGGTAGCCCCATCAGACTAAAGAACATCTACTTATATGACTGCCTGAACATGAGCCCAGACCAACCTTTGGCAAACCCTGCCAAAGTTATATACCATAACAATAACTGTCGCTCTATAACTATCCCTGGATATAGTACTTACATTCCATTTATGCAGAATGTCAGACTTAATACAAATATAAACATCTAAATATACAGTATTATAACTATTTTCAGACTAAGTACAGATTATAGTAAACACGTCAAAAATTTGATAACGGAAATGAGACTCGATTCAAGACGGCTTTCTCACATGTTTAATATGTTTGCCTCCAAATGTATGTTTTTCCTCACACCACCTCTCTTTGGTTCGGGATCAACTCTAAGGACTTGGTACGCTATATCAGCTTCCCTGTTTGACGGGAATGGTACGGTAATTGTGCTGAATTATTAGTTAAGTAATATATTCTGTACACATTCCAACTAAACCGATTAGTTTATTTTAGAATAGAATAGAATTTATTTACATTCCATAGATCCTTCATAGGCCTAAGCCAAGGATGTAGAACAGGTCATTGCACAAATACAATAGAGTAGAGCTTATTTACATTCCATAGATCCTTCTTAGGACTTAACCAAAGGATGTAGAACATGTCATTTTATACAATATATATAAACTTCAGAACTTTCGACACAAGTACAAGAACATATTTGACATATCAACTTCAGATTCTGCAATACAAGTCTACAGAATAGTAAGAGTGAGTGAAGAGGTAATCTTTCAATGCAGGCTTGAATACCTTTATATCATAATTTAGACTTTTAATTGTTATTGGAAGATTATTAAATAACTTGATACCTGTATAGTACGCTCCTTTTTTGATATTTAGTGAGGTTAGCTTTTGGCACATAGAGATAATGTTTACATTTTGTATTTAAATTCTGTACATCTGTATTCCTTTTAAGTTTATCCAAGTTTTCCACTACAAATGATAGCAAGCAGAGTATAAATTCACTTGCAAGTGGAAGTATATTAAATTTACGAAATAATTTTCTACAAGATACCCTGCTTTTGACACCATCCATTATTCTAATTATTTTCTTTTGCATGTAAAAGCTTTATTACTGTCTGTTGAATTTCCCCAAAAGATTAATCCATATGACAATACAGAGTGAAAGTATGCAAAGTAAACTAGCTTTAAAGTATCTATTATCATGAGTGGTACGACTGTTCTCATGGCAAAGCATGCAGAGCTTAATTTGGGAGTAATATACTCAATGTGTTTCTTCCAATTTAAGGTATTGTCAACTTGTAAGCCAAGGATTTTGTTTCAACTTCCACAATTAATTTTTCTTCAAAACCTATATTTAACCTAGGATATGCCTTGTGCTTAGTAACAAATTTTATGAAGTTTTTTCTTTCTTCAAAATTTAGTGCCAGTTTGTTAGCTCTATACCATCTGTTTACGTTTGTAAAGACATCATTCATGATATTTTCAAGATAGACCAATTCTGAGTGTGTAATAATGATACTTATATCATCAGCAAAAAGAATAGGTTTGGATATACAGTTTATAGTTGCCAGCAGGTCATTGATATATATGACGAAAAGGGTCCAAGAATAGCTATTGACAGATTTTTGGAACTACAGTATTACAGCAAAATAATTAGGAGAACCGTCACCATTATTACTTACATGTATTTATAAATTCTTCTACTGAGTAGGAGTGAGATACTCTTTTAACGCTGGCTCAAAACATTTTTATATCGTGGTTTAAACTTTTTATAGTAGGTAGATTATTGAATAACTTAATTCCAGTATAGTAAACTCCATTTTGATATTTACTAAGGTTAGAAATCGGCACATGAAGGTTGTATCTTTATCTTGTTCTTATATTGTGGATAACTGTATTTGTTTGAAATTTTTCCATGTTATCCACTACAAATGACAATAGTGAGAGAAAGAATTCAATGGGTAGTGGAAGAATATTAACTGTAATTGGTAAGCTGAAATGTAAAATACAAAGGATACGCTTTAACGCCACAAACCCCTGCCATGCTTCATTTGACCACACATTGATATGGCTACATAACCTGACCAAGTATACATATTAGTAATACCCACAGATATTTCCACCAGTAATACCAGTATTAAGGAACTGTACGATGTTCCTGTTTCCTTTAAGTAACCATGGGAATTATTTGGCTTGTCTGTGATGTAGGGAATACGGATAAGTGAGATTTTCGTAATTTTTTAATCTGTGATAGAGCCAATATGGCGGATTGTTTGTGAATGCGGATTGAACCACCCGGTTATTATTTTGCACCATGTGTACCATGTATTTTCTGAGTGGGATGTTCTCAAAAGTGAAACTGTTCTATGGAGTTTGTTAGCTGTACTGTGCACAGAATATATTATTTTAACTATTGTTACCTCTTAATAATTATAAATTCTTTGTCAGAGTGCCAACAGCAATGAACCTATGACAGGCAAACAATAACGCACCCACCCCATGGTGCAGTATATTTTTAAGTCGATTGTGTACTCGGCTTGCCAGTGAATAGCCCACTTTCTTTATGAAACCTGAAGGTTCATCAGTGATCACAAACTCCTGCCACCAGACCCTATCCTGAGCCAGCTGCATCCAGTATGCTCCCATCAATTCCTTTCTCCCTAAGGTCAATTTTAATGTTATCCTCCCACCTACGCCTAGGTCTTGCCAGTCCCCCCCCTCAGGCCCACCAATCAGTACCTTGTAAGCAGCCCTCCCCCATGCATGCCACATAGCCCACCCACCTCATCCTCCTTGATTTAATCACCCTAACAATATCAGGTGAGGAGTAGAGGCCGTGAAGCTCATCACAATACAGTTTGCTCCACGATCCATCTTCCTCCGTCTTAGGTCCAAATATCCTCTTCAACACTTCTCAAAAACCCTCAATCTATGAACCTCCCTCAAAGGGAGAGACCAAGTTTCACTCCCATACAGCATAAATGGCAAAATTACACTTTGGTATATTTATACCTTTAGTTTATATATATATATTCCGGATATAACGCGGGTACATCATCTCCTCCATAGTGCAGCAAAAAAAAAAAAAAAGCATCAATTATCCTTCACACAGAACTGGAAGATTCATTTCTTAACACGTACCGTTACATTACCTACCAAGTAGCGATATTTTTTGTTCATACTGTACTTTTATTCAGAAGCCTTTATTTATATACAGTACGTTGTACTATGACTCATAACGTAGGGAAGTGTACTGAACTAATTAGGCCTAACAGATGATGATTAATGATGAATTTGTGCCAGAAGTAAAACGTCATTTACGCGCCAAAAATCTGGAATCTTCTTTTAATTGATAATTGTGCAGCTCACCCTCCGGCAGATCTGTTAAAATTGTCAGATGGAAGAATCAAAGTTGTTTTTTTTACCAAAAAATACCACAGCATTGATTCAACCACTGGATCAAGGTATAATTCGGGCATTCAAAGCATATTACCGGCGAGAGTTGCTTACCTATATTGTAAATTCAGAAATGACGGTGCAAGAATACCTGAAAACGTTAACAATAAAAAATGTCTTATATCATAGGCCTGGCATGGAATTCAGTTAGAAAGAAAGAAAGAAAGAAAGAAAGAAAGAAAGAAAGAAAGAAAGAAAGAAAGAAAGAAAGAAAGAAAGAAAGAAAGAAAGAAAGAAAGAAAGAAAGAAAGAAAGAAAGAAAGAAAGAAAGAAAGAAAGAAAGAAAGAAAGAAAGAAAGAAAGAAAGAAAGAAAGAAAGAAAGAAAGAAAGAAAGAAAGAAAGAAAGAAAGAAAGAAAGAAAGAAAGAAAGAAAGAAAGAAAGAAAGAAAGAAAGAAAGAAAGAAAGAAAGAAAGAAAGAAAGAAAGAAAGAAAGAAAGAAAGAAAGAAAGAAAGAAAGAAAGAAAGAAAGAAAGAAAGAAAGAAAGAAAGAAAGAAAGAAAGAAAGAAAGAAAGAAAGAAAGAAAGAAAGAAAGAAAGAAAGAAAGAAAGAAAGAAAGAAAGAAACTGTTGGTCGAATTGTACTGCTAGTAACAGTAGTCCTGAAAGTGAAGTTTTACTTTTCACCGACGAAGACGCTCGTGAAACTTCAGATATTATTGGCGAAAAATTATCGGTTGAAGAACTCAATGCGTGGATTCAAGATGACGATGAAGTTCCTGCCGTTAATCACATGACTGACGAAGAAATAATGACGGCACTGCAGCAAAGAAAAAATAATATGAATGGGGCATCCGACGAAGAGAGTGAAAATGAAGAAATTACGGAAAACGAACCACCCAGAATTAATGAAGTGTGATTTCACATAAAAATCCACAGTTAACCTTAATTAAAAATGGCACAGCCACATCAGCCTATACCAAAATGAACGTTCTGCTTTTGCAAAAATATCCTTGTTTTGTTATGTCATGTCACAATATAAACACTGTAAATAAAGTTATAAGATACACTAGCTTCTCCACTCTGATGGAAGCAATGAAATAAGCAATGCATATTGTCAACATTACGTTTATTAAGACTTTACAACAGTATCTTGTACTCATTATGTCACAACTCTAATCATGCAGCTTTTGTTACCGATTCTTGCTGTTCAAACTTCGGAAACTTAGATTCCACAGCGCTCCAAGCAGTCTTCCCGTATGCCAAGTCGCGCACAACTTCCGGAAGGACATCGAGCTGAAACGACAGACAAACTACTGTGACAGATTACAATTCAGTGCTTGACTTGATAGCAGAGCAGCTGTCTAATTAAATCATTAGTACAAGTTTATTTTCACTAATTATACCCATTCATGGTGAGATCTCTCTGCTTAATCGGGGGTCATACAAAGTTGGTTCATGGGTCACATGAATCATATAGGAATTCAACTTAATGAATCCCTTGTTTGACCGCAAAAGTAAAATGTTTTTTTATGTTCAGTACAGTGCTATAACTCCTAGCTTTAACGGACAAAAGAATATTAAATTGAATCTCTGTTACTTCCCTGATGATGCATGCGCGTGTACAGGATACGAGTTTCCTGTGTAAGACGTGAGGGTTTCACGGCGGTGAGTCCGAGGATGGCTGTCTTCTGGGTTGTTGCGCCGTGCAGTCTGATGATGGAGGCAGCAAGGACCTCTGAAACGTTGGTAACCTTCTACCAGACTACGTGGCGCAACGACGCAGAAGATGGCCATCTTCAGACTAGTTCCCGACAACTGAATGTGATGGCGAAGTTAAAACTGTGTTTTGCCATGGCTAACTGGATGATGTCTGCACATCTTTCTTTATATGCCATATAAATAACATCACGGCACATTGCATGTCTGAAGAAAAAATGTTGAAAGAGTCATCAAGATACAGTTAGCTCTCTGTAAGTATTTCAGTATCAAGAACAAGGCTTTCAAATGAACAACTAAAAACTGAATTCCATAACCTCGTAAACCTGGAGCTTTATAAAGAACAATGTACGAACCATGAAACAGAACCAATAATTTGTTAAGAACCCGTTCAAATTTCTTCACAATCAATTTCTCCAACATACAATGTTCCAAATTAGATGCAATACAGAACAAGCTTAGTTTTAACAGGTCACAAATAGTTCCTGGACCTATTTCAGCTGCGTTGTAAAATAACGGTCTGTAAAATGCATTCATTTTCTAGCACCTCTGTACAATGCCCTGAATGCCGTTGTCGGAAACAACCAACAAAGTTCATGGCAGTTTATTAAAACGCTACTAATTTAATATCAAAGTGTTTCTGAACATATATTATGGCTTGTTATTTTTATTGCTTAAAATTAAATACGGGCTGCTTAATTTAGATGGGAACTATTTTTTCTGTTTTAATTTTTAGACTGATATGATAAAAAAAAACTGTACATACAGCACACAAAACGGTGGGCAAAACATTGTGAACTTCCGTTTTAGAATGTGTACTGCAAACTAGCCATCACCCACCATTTCTTCATCGTAATCTCACGTGGATATTACTGAGAGACAAACCACTGTCTACAAAACCTGATTCACTGCCACTTAATGTATTAAAACACAGAATCTGTTTCTCAACATCTTTAAACAATTTTTCTCTTTTATGTTTTGGCACAGCTGACAGTCCAGTAAGGTATTCCTTTTCACAGAGCTATGGAAGTAGACTGATTAATTTTAAGTTCAAGATGTGACCATTTATATGTGCAGGTTGGTAGTCTTGCAGAACAGGAGAAAATAATGCAAAATCACTGTGAAATACTCTGCATTCAAAATCTCCACAAGCTCAGCGATACAAAACAAAGGCCTTATCAATTATGACGATCCAAAATCATTCTTCATTCAATTGCTGGATGGCACGAAGACTGTTTCGGCAGCTGAGATACTACTAGACTTATGTACAGAACAGTACCTACTAGAAATATCAACTGATAACGCACATTTCGTCCAGCATGCTTAAAATTAATTCATGGAAGATATTAATAAATTCATAAACGTAAAGCAAACGTAATACGATGGGTTCCATAATCCCCTGGTCAAAAAATGACACAGAAGTGATTATTAAATAATGGTACTATTTCTTCTGAATGCACATATGTGCACTGGTCTCCCTCCAATCACGTGGTGGGTGGTAGGTGACTGCCCCTCCTGTTTGTTTACATCAGAATTGTTATTCAGTGAGAGAAGGAATAGCGGAATGATATTCACGTCAACGCCCATGAAAATCCATCAACTGGTATAAAAATTAACGAGGCAGGAAACACACAGTCACAAAACAATATTCCAATCTTTCCTTACAAGATAATGAAAGTTAAGTAAGAACGTACCGTGGGCATTCGAGAACAAACTACTGAGGAAAATACTTGGATGCAAGGAAGGTGGAAGACGGAATGACGTAAAGAGCATCATGATTTTTAAATCAAGACGAGGCTTGGGACGTGACAGGTAGCATTTATGGGGAAACACATACAAAATCGTGGTCAGAAAATCTACAAGAAATTAAAAACGTAGTATGTCCCACAGTAGGGTTTCATAAACATAGCAATAAACACAACTGCCTTCTAGGTTGATGCGCTGTGTAGTCTGGTAAAAGTTTACTGATGTTTCAGAGGTGTTTGCTGCTTCCATTATCAAGGCACTGATGCAGGAGACAGTCATCTTCATACTCACAGATGTGAGAACTTCCTTACATAGGAATGAACATTCAAGTTCCATAAAAGCAAAAAATTCTTGATTAACAGAGCAACTTTACCGCAGTGTTACACGAGTTACTTCATTAGGTTAAAAATTGTACTACTACAATTTAACAAAATGGCTGAAAGACCACACTTACAGGTATTCTGACTTGTGCCATGGAATCACGCTCACGTAGTGTTGCAGAATGTGGAGACTGTAGAGAATCAAAATCAATCGTAACTCCAAATGGAATGGCTATCTCGTCTGTCCGTGCGTACCGCCTCCCTATTGAACCACTAGCGTCATCCACTTTGTGAGATACGTCCAACCTTGTTAATTCTTGAGCTGAAATAAAGGCATCAACTATTCAACTGTTGCTCCATTCAGATTTTTCTGTACTGTTGACTCAACCTATGAAAATGTCTCACATACAGGTTAAAATTTTGGCCATGATATTAACTACAAACCGGGGATTTCACAGATTCTTTTAGTCTCTGCAGGAAAATGCTGTTAACAGTACTTTAAAATATGTCACTTCCCTTTACTGCAAATTCATTATTCAAAATCATAATATCTATATCTCTGCAGTTGATATAACCTGTTAAATAACAAACTAACAAAGGGACCTGGTAAATCGTTATCCTCTGATTTGGCTCCGGTTTTGCAGTATGGAAATCGACCCTCCTCCAGACTTCCCGGCTAAAACATTAGGTGTTGATACTTCCATTTCTTAGTAACATGCAATTTTATATGTTTTATTTTCTTTACCGTTGTATTATAACTCTAATAAAATAAATCACGTGACTGCAGAAGCTCAATCGGCAGTGTGTCTATCGTGGGGGAAACTCGTGTTCAATTCCAAGTTAAGTTTTTTTTAAACCATTAATTCTATAATAACTTCAGAGACTATAAAATTTCAATTACTTTTCCAAGTTTTTACATTTATTTATTTTCATTCGTTTATTAAAATTTGAGAATGAGCGAGCAACATTGAAAAGCATCAAAAACACCAATATTTTACAACAGTGAAGTTTCACACAGGTTAACTGTGTTATAATTTCGTCTATAAACATATTCTTTGGTCATGTCAATAATAACACTGCATCAATAACATATTTTCGGGCAATCAGCCACGTTAACGTGGCTGATTGCCCGAGAAGATTGTATTGAACAATTTCCCGAAACGTCGGTTTACTACGGAATGTGTACTACGGTAAAACGTTAACGCGGCTGATTGCCCGAGATGATTTTATTGAAATTGTTCCTGAAGTGTCAGTGTACTACGGTAAAAAATTAACGCGGCTGATTGCCTGAGAATATTTTATTGAATTTGATTCCGAAACGTCGGTTTACTACGGTAACCAGTTAACGCTTCCGATTACTTATAATATTGTGAATATGGACATTCGTCCTTGTGAGCATTCGTACGTGTGAGCATTTATCAGTGTGAGCATTTATCAGTGTGAGCATTTGTCAGTGTGAGCATTTATCAGTGTGTGCATTTGTCAGTGTGAGTAATTTTCGTGTGAGCATTCATGACAGTGAGCTTCTTTCTGTGCGCAATTTTCGTGTGCGGTTTTGTCATGGAACCTAAGTTAGGTATGTCAAAATAGTTTTGAACACATCAGACTAGGGTGACAGGCTTGTAGGACTCTGGCTGGTACTCACAACTGCATGGAAAACACAACAAATTTAGATGCCTCCAACACCTAACCATAGCTTGCTTCTTCACCTTGGAATGCAACATAATTTACGTTACAGAAAACTTTACACAATGTTATTAGTTTGGCAGCATACCTTATCATAATTTGGAAATGTGTAAAGCTTCACTGTTGTGCAATATTGGTATATTTTCAACCTTTCACGCCGAGAAACCAGCTGTGCTCCTCTCATCATTCAACGTGAATAAAGAATAAAGGAAATAAATAAATGCACACTTAAACATAGGAATCAAACCCTGGTCACCAGCACGAAAGTAAACATGCCACCTCCTGAGCTTTATTAGCCAACGGAAGAATACCCATGAAGATTTCCGTCTTCTGGGTTGTTGCGCCGTGTAGTCTGGTCGATGCTAACCAACGTTTCAGAGGTCATACTGCCTCCGTCATCAGGGCGATGAAATCTTCATACTCACCACTGTGAAAACCTCAAATCTTACAGAAGAATACCCATGTCTGGTGATTTATGAAGAATGTATTACAAAGACACGGTGGAATGTCAATACAGGCAACTCTCGGTTTACAAACGTTCAATTTACGAACATTTGCTATAACGAACATCACAATTCATTCAAAATTTCTTAAAGTCACCAATAGAAATGCCAAACGTATAGTGAACATAATTCTAAGATTTAAATAAATAAACTTTTAAAAAATGTATTTATTACAACAATTATCAGAAAGTTATTACATGATAATTATACTGAACTGTTCTTGGTTCTAGCCAGTAAAAAAAACGTTGGTTTACATGCCACGCCGCGTAGAATTTTTTCTCGTGGGAAAGAAATCGGTGATTCCCCCTATTATAATATAACAGGACCATCACTTGCATGCGATGTTTAGTACATGGTTTTAATGCTTTAAAATGGCTACTAACGTATACGATACATATCATAAACGCTCAGGAATGCAAGATACAACGTCTTGGAACAGAACTCGTTCGTAAACCGAGAGTTGCCTGTACCTAATATTTTGGCAAGGATGTCAGAGGAGCATCTACTGCCACACTGCAAAACTAGAGCCAAGTCGGATGATAAATATCAATCAGATCCCATTGTAACAGAGATATTAGAGTGAAAACAATCTGAAAATCATGTCTTTGCCTTGCTTTCATCCCCAAGGGAGATACACTGCATTTAGAAAGTATTCAGCATAATACCTCAGTCAAAATGATATAATAAAGTTCAGATAGACATGCACATAATCCCTTCATTACTTAATTACAGCCACAGGTAAAATTTATAAATTGATAGACTAAAAATTTCAAAATGTCAAAATATGGTAACAAATGTTGGTAATGTCAGTATGATAGAATAAATTGTAAAATTTAAAAAAATTGCACAAAATATTCAAAATATTTATGACATGGTATGACATGTTAGCTACTAAACGGTCCTGGGTTCAGATCACCAAGCTATAATAGCAAATCTCATTGACTGCATTATCAAGTTCAGGCCAAACGTTTAACCGAAGAATATGTCCCGTCATTTGTAACATATTTTACGAAGATACTCACACAACCGTCTGATGAAGGGCTGGAACTCAGCATTGCCACTCAGCGGCAGCAATGAACATTTGAGTGGTGCCACCACTGGAGGAAGAGACAGGAACTACAAAGGAAATTATGACAATCTGCATGTCAGTTAAAGCAGTATTAGCAATGTGTAAACACCCAACTACAAGATTTCAAACTTGATTTTAAACTTCAAACTTATCACTATTTTTATCTACTAAGCCTTAAAACACCTGCAAAATTCAAATCAGATGTGTACGAACACCATTACATCAAAAATAAAGTAGCAGACATCACTTTTACATATAAAGTATGTTGTCATGTAAAAGAAATGTACGTAGCATAAATTTCCTTTTCAACAAGTTGTACAACAAGCCTGCCAAACTTTTTTTTTTGTTGTGTGAGCAACTTCGGCAAAATTTGGTCTGTATGCGGGCAACACGAAGTTCAATACATATATATTTCTACAATAAAAATACACTAATGATGCGAAAAAATTGTAAAAAATGCAATTCACAACCTAGGCTACGGTGTGTTTATTTTTAGCAAACTTTTAAAAAAATGAATTTGTAATGTAATGTAATGTATGTCTCCATAAATAAAAAGCTCATAACCTTTTTAAAAAATTATTGCATAGATTTTAACTTGAGAGTGATCTTTTGCACATTGCCAGGGACATTTTTTTATTCAAATGTCTCTGCGGGCAACATGTCGCCAGTGAGCTACAGCTTGGGGCAGGCCTGTTCTACAAACTCCTCAGATATTTTTTAATTGGGTGAACTACAACTTTTCTTGATTAACTTTCATCTTCAAATAAAGTAATAAGTCATGACTGGACAACACACTTAAAAATTACATTCAAATTTGTTATTATAGTATAATTTTGTAATTCAGCTGCGATCAGTTGGCCAAGGAATCCTTCCACAAGGCAGTTAGTGTAGTACAGTTCTTGAAGTCAAACCAAACTGAATCCAAACACCTTTTTAAACAGAATTCATATCATGTCCTTTACTTTGTAACCTTCATAGAACAAATACGGCCTATAACGAGAACTTCATTACACCAAAATAAATCAGAACCATCAGTCAATTTGTTACCGTCAATACAAGGGCTTTAATCAGCACTTTCATCATAATGAGTGATTCCCAACTGGCCACCAGTCATCCATAATTTTTTTTGTATCAAATAAACTTGTAATTTTGCTTTGCAAACTGTGATGAAAAGGAAGGGCCACTCTGTACATTTTGTCAAATAAAAAACTTTCAGGATTTGAGGTTTTCACAGTAGTGAGTATGAAGATTTCTGTCTTCTGGGTTGTTGCGCCGTGTAGTATGGTGGAAGTTTACCAACGTTTCGGAGGTCTCACCGACTCCGTCATCAGGGCACAGCTCCGCCCTTTTTCCTTTCTCTCCGTCTCTCTCATACCTCCATGACATGCCCACGCACTCCTATTGGTCCCCACCCATGTCTGATTCAACACCTGCTCCCATTGGCTAGGATTAGGTTACTCCATTCACCGTCCGGTCCCTACAAACCTAGCCCTCTCCACTCAATTGGCTCATTCATCGCCCTGATGACGGAGGCAGTATGACCTCTGAAACGTTGGTTAACATCCACCATACTACACGGTGCAACTACCCGGAAGACGGAAATCTTCAAAAAACTTTCAATTTCTTACAAAGACCTGTAACCTAGACACAAAACTACAATCTTACCGTTCTCTGCTCGTCTCCTTCGCGCACTCTGAAATTATGTTCAAACAAGGCATACATGATTCGTCCGATGCCAAATGACGGTTCAACCACATTGGGTATTATCTCCTCTACATGAACAGTTTTCTGATGCTGTTTAATGGACACCATTTCAGGTGTCAACTTGAACTCCGCACCTCCAACGTTGACGACGTAACCGCTGAATAATAGAACAGCGATATGAACAATAATAAAGGAAGCGAGACTGGAATAAATAGGAGAGAGACAAGAGATGATGCAGTGAAAAGAGCATAGCTGTCTAGTCAAATTGCATGAACAGACAATGTCAAAAGTGCATTAAATGCAGAATTAAAGTTATGACCTAGAACATGATAAAGTTGCAAATTGAAGGGAATACAGAGAGAACAAGTAGAGATTAGTAACAAATACAAGATAAATGTAACTCCAAAGACTATGAAACCTCCGAAAGGAGGCGGCCATGACCCGTTACTGGGTTAAGCTACTAATAAATAGAAATGTAACTCTAGAGCGTTCTAATGACGATGAATTGCATTCAGCGATGTTGTTTCTCTGGACTTGTTCCATCGTTCTCTATAAGAACAACAAGGAATGTAGGATTTGAGGTTTTCACGACGGTGAGTGTGAAGATTGTTGTATAATGGGTTGCTGCGCCACAGTCTGGCAGTTTACCGATGTTTCAGAGGTCCTTGCTGCCTCCATCATCTACCAAACTACACGGCGCAACAACCCAGAAGACAACAATTTTCAACAACAACAACAAAGCTGTCTTTGCTCCTGTCTTCAGATGATAATGCTTACTCTATTCTGTCCAATCAAAGTGGCTATTCCCAATTCAAGTTTTGTTTTTAGTACACGGAACAACGGACCGAGCCCAGCAAAACTGAACAGGATGAACGGTTATGGGACAAGATAAGAACAGTGAAGTCACTTCACAAAACTGGATGTGTACATGGTAGGGATGATCAACTAACTTGCTACACGCAGGCATATACAGGATGACGTCTCACCCATTAGCTGCCAGAGACTTCTCCAACTCTGCCAATCCATGTGTGTCAAGTACTGCCAGATGATCCATTATGATTTTTGCATCCTTCTTGAAGGCTTTTCCTATGACACCTTTGTTTATCTGAGGTTCTATAACAAGAGAATGAACATGCCATAGACACTACAATATTTAATTTTCCACCTTGCCTACTGTCAAACGGTCACTGTGACATACAATGTAGCAAATTATAGTTAATTATTTTTTATTATTAGTGCTCTGTCTGAGGACAGGTCCATATGAACAGGATCCTTCCATCCTTTTCTCGGACTGGGACCTGTTCATATACGTTCTTGGCAGATGATCCAGAAGTGGTTTGCCATTGCCTTCTTCTGTGTGTGAATGGAGTAATTGTTGGGATGCCACGGAGGAAAACTCCGTGTTGCCTAGACCACGGCCTTGCCCAACACAAGTTATAAATTCGGACACCGCCGGGAATCGAACCCGAGACCCCAGGATTACAAGGCCAGCGTTCTAACCGCTAGACCACCGTGGCTGTTAGTTAATTATAGTGTATTTAAATTATACACTTATTACAGTCCAACTCATTGATGCAATGCCCTAAGCAGACTGTATGCATGAAGAGTCACCACTGTTTCACCACCTCATACACACACATATTCTATTTCCCCAAAGTTTCGTTCATTAAAATATGTTATAAAAATCATATTTTTAATTAATTATTGGTGGTCATATCTAATTTGCTCTTCATGATGTAAGCATTAAAAACAACGTAAACTCTCGATTACCTGGGCTAATCAAGGGGGAAGATGCGTAAATAATTAAAAAAATCCAACACTCATTTTGGGGACACACAAATTACTTTACGTTTTTTATACAACTGAAACTTAAAAAAAGTTTCGCTGTCCCACTATACGCCATGTAGGCGCTTGGGGGAGAGGCAGTATAACTCCTAATCTTTCTTGACCTTGGCACTAGATGGGGGAGAGTGGTCACCATCACTCCCCGGCTGCGCTTCACCCCCCACCAGGAAAGGACCACGGTACCCATTGGATAGGATGCAGAGGCTAGAGGAAAAATCCTCAGTCCCTTTCGGGGATCGAACCACGGTCATCCAGTCATAGTAAGTCACTATACCGACTGAGCTACAGAAATAGTGTATAATGGTCATTTGCTTTTGTAAACTCATTACGCCCCTCAGAGCAGCACAAATTTTATTTGTGGCTGTAATATCACTGTTTATGAACTGTCTCTGACCCATGTAGTCTACACACTGTAGTGTCACGCTGTGATGGACACACACATTGCTTTCTCCTTCTTCATTCTCATCTTTTACTGCACCGTTATCAACATCTGTACCTGTGATTGATTCTAATCATTCTTCACAAGTCATCATGAATGCATTATCATCACAGCAAATGCACTTCTAGTCTATCTGATACTACGCTCTCTTAAACTTCATGCTGCATTTGTCTAATCAGGTAATCTTCTACAAAAATCTTATGGCAATTAATCTCCTTTATGTCCGTTCAAAAAAAACATAAAATTCATGGAATGTATAAGATGTCCATGTTACATGGTCTATACAGGGAATGGAATCAAAAAGATTTTACTCAACGTAATACTTCAACCAATTACTGTATAAATATAAATAACAGAGCCTCATCAGTGATCTTCAAGTAGGTTTACCCTGTGCTTAGCTGAAGAGAAAAATCCTGTTGACCACTTCAATCTTTCAATGTTATTAATACGCTTTTAAACACTTCTGAGCGCCCATAAAGAGATACTTCAACTTGATGAACGACGCAGACTTCAAGCCCGTCAGGTGGCTGAAAGGTGAATAAACCACATCTTCTGCCGTTTCGAGAACAATCTCCGTTCTCATCTTCAAGGCTCCTGGGTTCCTTTGCTGCGAGGAAGCTGATGGGAACTGTCAGTTTGTTCTTGAAACGTTGGCAGAGGATATGATTTATTCCCCACTCAGCCACCTGACGTGGCTTATAGCCCGAGAGTCTATCTTCAACTTCATTCGCCGTGAAAGCTTCACTTTATACATCATATACTTCGAGCTCTCCTTCCTGTACATATGTACTATATCTTCTTACTATTAAACATTACCAACAATATTTCTCACATAACTACACCAGTGAATGACCCAACGGACAATGCAATCATTATAACGGCATAATAAAGGGTTCTTGTACATTTCATTTCCTTCACTGTCATGTGTATAATGCGAGAGCACGATTCTGTCCATGATCAACTGAAAGGATAATAAAAGAATAAACATAACATGTGAAGTGTGACGCTGGGCATAACAGACACAGCTTCAAACTAGCATCTTTGAAGATACACAACATGCAGCTAGATCAATGGTTCGTTTCTCACCTATGACGTCAACAACTTTTGGTTCAGCTAGCTTTTTCTCTGCTGCTAGCCGTACGCCCGTTGCTTTGGAGTGCTGCGTCAAGTCAAACGCAGATCTGTCTGCACATCCTACACATTCGACCCAGCCCTGGGTTGAAAAGAATTTTGTATTACGGTTATTTGTCGGCAAACAGTGACAAGCAGCCAACTCCACTCTTCCTTCCTATATTAAGCCAGTTAAATCTACTTCACGTCTTCAAAATGCACGTCTTTAACATCCATTTAAATATTAGCTTATCTATGTTTAACACTGTTGAAGCTGAAGCTTATCTACTTATCATTTAATAATTCAGTCAGTACCACAATAAAGTATAAGAAAACTGGAAACGGACAAACAAACTATCCCATTTTATGTACGGGACATAATCAGAAGGAAATATTTGTTTTTAAATAACACAAAAAAAACTGCGCTAAATAATAATGGCTTCTAAAGTGACCAACAAATTAAATTGAATAATTTGTCCGGAGATAGGGATTAGCTCTATCTAGTGGGCCCAACTGAGTAGGAACCTGAAGACGGAGATAGAGCCCCATCTCTGAAACGTCGTTTTACGTTTTATTACTAGACGATGGATAATATCCAAGTAAATTTTTATTCAATTGACTCTTCACCATCGTCAAGAAGTTTTAGATTTGATAAACAAATTAAATGAAGAACTTTCCTTGTGGGAAATTTGACTGTAAGTAGTTAGTTACATTAACACAAATTTGCAAGTACACTCACGTAGGAAGTCAACATCTCTGCATCCCAGCAGTCGCAAGCATAATGAGCCATCTCGTTGCCCATGTGCTGGCGGAATCTGAGCTTGGCTGGGTCCACTCCGATACGGATCAGGAACTGCTGGATTCGGGCCATGAAGTAGCCCAGGGTCTGGTTAGCGACTAGACCCTGTCACAACAATCAAGTGTAATGCAAGTCGATCCCTTCGTATGAAAGAACTTAGCTGTGTTACATATTATGCACACATATGGTCTGAATGACATATGACTGTGTCGAGACAAATTCTGCTAATTACCTGATGATTACGAAACAGAATAATGTTCTCTAAAAACATCAAAGATGTTCATTATCTAATAAAACCCTGAATGTGGGAGATATTTTCAATTTCTACTGGATAAATGGTTCTAAAACACAATATTGAAAAACTCTCAATTTAGAAGTGGACTTGGAGGACATTTCTTCAGACTTGTTAAATCTGTATGAATCATTCTAACCTTGATATGTCAGAAGACCTTATTCGAATACCAGTTGTGGAAAAAGACACAGTAAAAGACCAAGGACCAAACTCAGACAATGAAACAAACGTGTTAAGACTTAGAGCACAGTTTCTCAAGATTTCTCCGTGAGAAGATACAGAAAAACAGTAAGTTATTGTGTAACCTTGTCAACTGCTTGACCAATAGAGTGCAGTTCTGCGGACTTGCCGTCCATCTGGTTTGCAGCAGAGTACAGAAGCATCTCAGTGTCCTGTACACTTTCAAACTTCGGGTGAGTCTTTTCCGCCGGATCACAGAAGTGCTCAATTTCCGCCATCGTGAACTCTCTACCAACAACGATAAAATGCTTCGAATTAAATATGTTTTAAAATGTAACGCCCATTAATTACCTGAAATTAGCATGTCAATTTCATTGTTCTCATATCCCCAAATCATGTAACATCATACTGACCTCACTCTTATGAGTCCAGACCGCGGAGAGATCTCATTGCGGAAAGCATTCCCTATCTGCGCAGCAGCAAATGGCAGGCGTCCTTGGTTAAACTCCAGCAGGCGCTTGAAATTTACAAAGATCCCCTGTGCAGTCTCTGGTCGTAAGAAACTGTAAAATAAAGCTTATATGATGGATAGCAAACAAATTATGCATATGAAAACTACATGATGGCTCAACTCTGGTGATTGTCACTCTGATCCAAGGAACAAAGTAAAATTGCAGAAAACACGGTATAAATGAGTTCCAGGAAGAAATTATGACAGTTATGTTCCTTCAACTCCTGCTGTTCCCATTTATGTTGACACTGAATAAGCCTCTTGAATAGTTTCTGTAAATGACCCTTTAAATATTAAAATCTGGTGTATTATATGCACAGCTTCCCAAAAACAGAATGTATCTAAAGAACTGTAAAATACATAACAGTAAAATGTTTGCAGAATACCTTTAAAATACTAAATATTGTAGGAAGTTTGAATTTCATGTTCTGATAGTGCCCTTTTTCCTTCATTTGATGCATAATGCACATACAATTGCATGACCTATAATTTTTTCTAATGATATGAGCCATTCTGGAGAAGTCGTACCAAAAGGCCAACTTCTCCTCCTGCCTGGACAGTTTTGCTACATGAATTTCAGTTACATATAGTTTATTTAACAACAATTTCAGAATCTAGACTATAAAGCGTCAGACGACGGAAATGGTAGTGGCCTAATTTTAAGTACCATCCTGGCATTTGTCTGGAGGGACTGAGGAAAACTGGACCAGTGACTGAGATTAGCTCATTCTAATGGACCCCACAGAGTACACGCTCCCTTCATTATGCCTGAAGACCGAGACAGAACCAGTCCTCCAAATGTTCATGTATTTTATAACATCTGACAATGGACAAGATTCAAAAACTTAGCAATCCATATTATATTATACCACTGTCAAAATCATCCAGAATCGAAGATATTAGGTGTCGACTCTCCATTGTTTCTTTATAACGCATAAATTTATTTTAGACTTTCTTCAATTTCACTTCATAAAAATCATAAAATTAGGTGCAGTTATGCTGTATGCGACAGTTAGTAGCGCATTTGCCTACGATGCAGGTGGCAAAGATCTGATTCCCAGTGAGGTGATTTTTTTCACCATGTCTATAATGACTTTAGAGGCTGTAAAATTTTTACTTCCTAACACTTTGTATTTATTTTCTTTCTTCCTTACTCACATTTGAGAATGAGAGAAGCGCAGCTGGATTCTCTATGTGAAAGGTTGTAAATAAATTGTTCTTCTTCAAGGTATTTACAGCATGGGTCCAAGATATCACGGAGAAACATAAAATAAGGCATACGCACATGACAAAACCACAGCAGTAATGATAATGTGACTTTTGAGTAACACTTAAAGCTGCAGAATTGTTTCCAAAAGAGACAGTTACGAGGTGCGATCGGAAAGTTTCCAGACTGCGCCTATAAAAACCCGTACACTTATCTCAGGTATTAAATTCATCCATCACCCTCGAAGTAGTTCCCCTGGGAGTGAACACAACGATCCCAGCGCCGCTGCCAAGCCTGGAAGCATCCCTGGAAATCTTTCTTTGTCAGCCTGTCAAGCACCATCTGCGATTCTGCCTGAATCTCTTCTATCGTCTCAAATCTCCTTCCCTTTAGCTGAACTTTCATCTTTGGGAAGAGGAAGAAGTCACACGGAGCTAAGGAGGGTGCGGGATGACGGCCATGGTGTTTGAGGCCAAAAACTGCCGAACTTTGAGGGCGGTGTGCGCTGGCGCGTTGTCATGATGCGTCGCATGTGGAGTTCTTCCTTTAGAATCAGCTGACAGGTCCCATAGCCTATCCCAACAATGTCGCACAAGTCGTTGATGGTACGACGTCGATCTTCGTGAATGGCCTGCCGAATCTTCGTAACATTTTCGGGCGTTGTGCTCGAAGATGGTCGTCCAGAACGCTCGTCATCATCGACAGAGGTTCGGCCATTTTTAAAACGTGAATGCCACACAAAAGTTTGTGCACGACCCATTGCGGACTCCCCAAATGCTTGCTTTAGCATTTCATAGGTTTCCGTAGCCGTTTTGGCGGGTCTTTGGCAAAATTTGATGCACACACCATTCCGAAATCGCAGGAGGGTCAGTGTAATGCACTACCAAAACGCCCGTAACTAAGAAACAAATGCTAATTCGATGATGCCGGCTGGCACACTGATTCACTATGAATGTAGGCCGCACCCCCTAAAGGCAGAAGCTCGTACTACATCCGGTTCGCCCGCTATTGACACAGTCTGGAAACTTTCCGATCGCACTTCGTATATATGTCATCATAAAATATAAGTCACTGTAAGTGACTGTACGTACTGTAAGTATAAGTGACTGTACAATTTACTGGTCTGTAGCAATGCATAATCTCCACTCCTAAAAGTTGTAATACAAGTCTTTAACTTCGATGTTAACACCATCATCATATTTGCAATTTCTACCACACGGAACGAGTTTCACGCAAATCTGCTGAAATGTTTACGACCGTTGTACATTACATACGCCGATCTCCAATAATTCATCAGTCATTGTAATCAAACAGAGGAATAAATATACATTTTATCTGGTCACCAAAATGCTATTTTGCATTCACACGTGAACCTAACAAAAATCACATATTCCTTCAATAACTAACACTACTGCCACTATCTTAAGAATTCAGAGGGCATTACTGGTATCGTTGAACGCATAGCATTGAAACATGTAGAGGTAAGACGACCTTCAATAACAAAAAAATCATTAAAATGGGACTAATGCACAAGTTATAATGGGACAGGGTATGCGTGACGGTACAAACACGTAAACATACATATCATTTTACAACCTCACTTATAAAATAAGCAATGAAGGCTAAAAATATATATTAAAAGGCAAATTACTTTAGCAATAAATATTACTCACCCCTTGACAAGCCCTGATGGGCCAATCTGTGTTGCAAACATCAGGTTGAATTCTATGGGTTCAGTCACTTCATTGCCAGTGAGTGGGGACCGGATACTGTATTTTTCCAACACTGCACTCATCTCATCTTTTGTCATGCCATCAAGCTACCAAACGCAATAAAACCATACCTGACAACACTCAACAAATTATATGACCCTGCCACGTAGTTCCAATGGTGCCAATATGAAAGAATTCCAAAAAGACATCAGCAGCAGGAGACAGACAGCCCACATGCTTTCTTAAAAAATGTTTAAAATCATTTTATAAATAGACGACACAAAGATTAAAGGATAAATTCATTTTAGGCACACATCTGACAACGTTCTTTCTTACTGACAGGCTAGCACAAACATCTGCAAAGATGCAATATATTTATTTTAAGCTCGACAATCATGGCCAGTGGATAATCAATGAATTGATTTAAGAAAATAACTAGCTACTAAAAAACTGGTAAACACAATGATTGGTCATTTAATCATTAAAGCCTAATTGTTAGAGCATTAAGATTTCTGTCTTCTGGGTTGTTGCGCTGTGTAGTCTGGTAGATGTTTACCAACGTTTCGGAGGTCATACTGCCTCCATCATCAGGGCGATGAATTCAGTATGACCTCTGAAACGTTGGTAAACATCGACCAGACTACACAGCGCAACAACCCAGAAGACAGAAATCTTCATCGCCCTGATGATGGAGGCAGTATGACCTCTGAAACGTTGGTAAACATCGACCAGACTACACAGCGCAACAACCCAGAAGACAGAAATCTTCATACTCGCCACTGTGAAAACCTCAAATCATACATGTTAAAGCATTCTTTATACCTGTATAAAATCTTGATAAACTCTAAAAATGACTAAGCAAACAAAGTCTATGTTTGTAATTACTCTGACTATTATGTCCTGGCACTCATCTCTGACGGCCTGACCAGTTTTCTTGTCAGCAGCGACTTTCTCGAGGTGAGCTTTAATCAAGTGGTCCAAGCGAAAACACTCTCCATTGACCACATCCTTCACCATAAGATCCGCAAATCTATCCACATGCCCTGATGCCCTGAAAGCACACACAACGCTCTGGTCTGACAAGACAAACTTCTATACGTATTCCAACTATGTGGGATTTTAATACGAAAAGGACGAAGTGAGATACGGCAGCGTTCCGCCTTATATCGTGTTAAAGATACCTGTTACCATCACGCTACATGGGGGCACTGCTTATTTTTCACTTTCAGGACATATCCAATTCAAACACAAGGCTTGAAGAAATTATTCAGAGGGAAGGTTTTTCCAGAATTTTTCTTTATTCAAAGGCTAGAGACAAACCACACGACCAAGAAAATTTAATAAAAAAATAACAAAGAAGAAACAACACAGAATTCAAAAAGAGCAGAAAGGTATATCCTATAATTAAACACACTTCTAAATCTAGTCTTCATTATGATAATTCCAAAATATTTTATGATCTTTCATAGTGCAACTGCTGCCTTGTAGTAGTAGATACTGCTTGAAGCAAAGATGAAATTTTGCACTAAACATTTTAAAAATTTAAAATAATTATCTCAGTATCTAAAGTTCTGTCTGAAACAGTTCCTATTTAGTCAATATTTAGCTGTTCCGTAATTTAGTATTCACAGACACGATCACCTGTGCATGATCGTCACTATCCACTTTCTTATTATCTAAGAATGTCGAGGTATAACACAAATTTTATTTACCTTAGTGAATATGTTGGAAAATCAAAAAGATAATGGAAGACAAATAACATAAAAGGAATAAGAAATAACCAATATGTTTATACGCATAATCCTTTTTTGCAGATAGTTATCACCTATAAAATAATTAACACTACAGAATGCCACAAAACAAAGATTCAGCAAACAGCAAACAAACACTAAAATAAGGTAGGAGAAAAGAGCAATCGAAAATAGCTAGGATATGCAAGTATGGAAAATGAAGCAGAACAAACATTTATCAAATCTAAAACTTCTTGACGATGGTGAAGAGTCAATTGAATAAAAATTTCCTTGGATATTATCCATCGTCTAGTAAATATAAAATGTAGAACAACGTTTCGGAGATGAGACTCTATCTCCGTCTTCAGGTTCCTACGCAGTTGGGCCCACTAGATAGAGCTAATCCGGAGATAGGGATTAGCTCTATCTAGTGGGCCCAACTGTGTAGGAACCCTGAAGACGGAGATAGAGTCCCATCTCCGAAACGTCGTTTTACGTTTTATATTTACTAGACGATGGATAATATCCAAGGAAATTTTTATTCAAGAACAAACATTCTTCACAATATTGAAACAGAGGCATCAACCATAGTGACAGAACGCCCCAACTCATAGGTCAAATAAATATTCCATTCAGATTAAAAATACACTCACCCAAATTATAACATACGAGGGGCAGTCAAAAGGTTCCCGGAATTGTGGTATAGCACTGTAATGGTAGGACATATGGCAACGCTTACCTAATCACCTTCAAAGTAGGACCCTTACCCACACACACACTTGCTCCATTGATCCTGCCATTGGTGGAAGCACCGGCGGAAGGCTTCGTTTGGAATCTTCTGGAGTTCGGCCGTCGCATTCGATTTGATGTCCTCCATGGTTGCGAAACGCGTCCCCTTGAGGCCCATTTTCAGAGTATGGAACAGCCAGAAGTCACTCGGAGCGAGATCCGGAGAGTATGGTGGTTGGGTGATGACAGGAATGCTTTTCTCGGCAAGGAATTGCTGCACAACCAGCGAGGTGTCGAAGTGTGTGTGCGCGCGCGCAAGGGTCCTACTTTGAAGATGATTAGCTAAGCATTGCCATATTTCCTACCATTACAGTGCTATACCACAATTCCGGGAACTTTTTGACTGCCCTACGTATAACAGTCCACCTGAACCAATCATTAACATAAAGAGAAAAGGACAAAATACTGTAAGTAATCACAAATATGGATAGATTTTTGGAGCACACTTTCAATGGAAAAGGTTTTAAAGAATTACAGACTTGAAAGAGGTCTGAATCATGAATCCATCACTACTCATACAACTCTTTGAAACATAAAAGGCAAATTATACCTACTAAGGACTGATATTACACAGCATAAATGACAGGACTACAAATGATGAATAGGAGATGATGTGGAAAGAAATGGCTGTGGCCTATTTCAAGCCAATATGCCAGTATTTGCCTTGATTAACTGAAGATCACACTGCTTCTGAACAGCCCGTCTCAGGACCAAGATCTGAACCCAGGTCTCTTGAATGCACAAGAGTGCTGTCTTCTCAATCACAATGTTTAGTGCCAAATATGGACGAGGAGATGAAAAACAAAGGAAGATTACAAAGTCAATGTAGAAAACGGAAAAAGGGAGGAGAAAAGAGACATGAATTCTTGTTAACTGCCATCATTATGCATAGGCGACTATACTAACTACCAGAACATGTGTAAGGTCAGATGAGATGAGAGGTGACAAATGACTGTTAGCTGGAAATGATACGAGAAAACGTAATCATGTTCTTTCTCAAGGCCCTTGAAGTACTGAACACAACCAGGATCTGTGCTGCTTCTTAGTCATTCACAAACTATCTGGTCTCTACAACTCTGTGATTTCCACTCAAATGGCTTATTAATCATCTTAATGATGGAGGCAGCAGGGACCTCTGAAACGTTGGTGGACATCTACCAGACTACGCAGCGCAGAAGACAGCAATCTATCATTAATTATGTATGTTACTGTTATAGGTCGCTCTGCTGGAGAAAGGTCGCAGTCTCACAGAAGGAAAGAGAATCACAACGAATAGAAAGAAATGGCGCTCCTTAACCCTCGACACCGATAGGTTCAAGAGGACGGCTTGAGCTAAGTGTTATAGGTTGTAATGCCATGTGGGACTACTACATCTTTCTTTACTCAGGGCTCAAGATGGATCCACATGAAGTTAGAAACCAAAATATCATCATCTTCACTATTGCGAGAACCTCAAAACATGTATTACGGATTGTATGAACCTACTTCAGAACTGGTTCAGGCGTGAGAATGGAACAGTCCACTTCCAGCATCTGTTCCTCCAGTACAAAGAAACTGCGCCAGGCATTCAGAATATTTGCTTTGAGTGCACATCCCATCGGGCCGAAGTCAAACTGCCCAGTTATACCTATAAACACACAGAAGTGGTGACACTTTAACCTTTATCTTACTAGTGTTCCCGGCCTGGGAACGTAAATTGTGTAGTCAGTCCTATGAGCGTTCCCGGAGGGGACCTCAAAACTTCCAACATTGTAAGTAGACTTGGCTACGTCTTTTGGCCTCTTTTAGGGGCTGCAAATATTGAATCACTTTCCCTAGGGTTCTGACAAGTTCAACCTGAGCTGTCGACCAGGGAAATATAACCATAAACAGCAACAAACATTGTTATTGTCAAGTGGGTTTCGGCTTCATTTTCAGGCCCCCTATTCAAAGCTTCTCACATTCCTCGGCATGATGGGTGAGAAATATTTTGTGTATCCACTGAAGTAGCTGAAACAAATTTTTCTGTGTGGTCATTAGTTCACAACCATGTCGATTGAGCTTCAAAAGAACAAAGTAAAGTTATTAAGGCCTATTTAGGCAATTAAGATATTAACTGCATTTCAAAAAACTCCTATGTATTCTATGTTCTATTCGAATAAATATGGCTTTTATTTCGTCAATTTATCATGTTTACTTTAGATAATATTAAAGTTTTCCGTACAGCGTGCACAAAATTTTAAAAACCTGCAAAGAAACTCTGTAGGGCTGCTACCACTATGCCATTTAAATTCCAGTCGTTTAAAGGTTAAAATAGCAGTTTGTAATGCAAAAAAGATGCATGCTTATGCCTGTAAGAATCATCCAAATTTGATTACGTTTCCCTACAAAGACTCGGACCACATAAAAATCTCTGCAACAAATGTATGAAGAGCATTATTAAATGTAACTTCAATTAAAATATTCTTTATATTGCTCATATTTAACAAAACATAACAAAGTAAGATAATGGAATGATAGTTAAGCTTAAAAATTATAAAACAGTAAAACAATAAGTGTGTCGCCCTCAATGGACTAGCCACTGAACCCAAGGTTGGCAGGTTCAATCCCAGCTGAGATCAATGGATTTGTAAGGGTGATAAAAATCCATTGCACAACTTCCTTCAGAGGGGAAGTAAAGCCGGCGGTCCCATGTCGTAGATTTACGGCATGTAAAAGAACCTTACGAGCATGAACGAGATGTTTTGTAAGCAAAATTCAATGGTCATTTCTCGCCGAAGTCTCCTGATTAACTGCTAGATGGCTCTGGCAGTCAAATAAAGATTGAATATAAATTGTGCAGAGGCAGTGGGCTGGTCACTCATTACTCATAAATGCACACTTCAAGAAACCTCCAAAAAGGAGGCGGTGAAAACCTACAACCGGGTTGAAGAGCATAGAAACAACAACAAAACAATAAGTGTAACAAGATTTACAAAACTGAATAACCTCCGTATATGGCAAATGACTGGTCAAAGAAAAACCTTCTTCTCAGTAAATCCTCCATCTTTGCTCTGTCAAATGTAACTGCTGATGGAACCAATGACAGCTCCTTATCTTCTAGAGTCTTTTTCCTTATCTTCAGCTCTGCCACTGCTTTTTTAACATCCAGCTCTGGAGCTCCAGCAGCCTTCAAGTTTCGAACCAGGTCACCCTACAACAATGCCACAAGTACGGGGTAACAACAGCATGTTGGGATCTTGCAGTCAATGACAGAGTGAAATCTACCTCATTTTGACAAAGTTTTAATCAAGTATAACTAGCAAATTTGAAGATTGCTGTCTTATGGGTTGCTGCGCTGCGTAGTCTGGTAGATTTCATCGCCCTGATGACGGAGCAGCATGACCTCGGAAATGATGGTAAACATCTACCAGACTACACGGCGCAACAACCCAGAAGACAGAAATCTTCAGACTCACCGCCATGAAAATCTCAAATCTTTACCAGAAACTAAACATTCATCACTGCTTATATCAGTGCCAACTACTAGTCACAAATCTGAGCCAGAATCATGTATCTCCCACTCCTACAACCCATTTTTCTTTAATATCCAAATCAGTATCGCGCTCTCATATTCTCCTCATTCTTCCAAGAGGCTATAAATCACTGTCTTCCAAGATATTGTGCCATGTAGTCTGGTAGAAGTTTCCTTACATTTCAGAGGAGCTTTCTGCCTCCATCTTGAGGGCAATAAGTAAACTGTGCATGAGGAATAGGTTTGAAATAAAGCAACCAGTCAGATAAGGTAGAACCTTTGCTGGACGACTGAGGAAGAGGGTCTCACATCTCAACCAACTCCTCACATGCTGCTTACTCATCACCCAGACGATAAAGGCAGCAAGTACCTCTCAAACATTGGT
The DNA here is from genome assembly GCF_977971745.1 of Zootermopsis nevadensis. NCBI lineage: Eukaryota > Metazoa > Arthropoda > Insecta > Blattodea > Termopsidae > Zootermopsis > Zootermopsis nevadensis. Next base: position 2,246,771 of record NW_028259141.1, on the reverse strand, counting down.
AAACCTCTATCAGACTACACAGCGCAACTTGCTAGATGACAGTCGTCAAGCTCGCCACCATTAGAACCTAAAATCTCACCTTCTACGAGGTCTTTTCCAAGTTGTTTTCAAAATTCTGCAAATTCTTGTCTCTACCAACAGAAATACAAGCCCAGCCCATCTTAAGAACCTACTTTTTCAAGGTTGTATTTTATATTTTCCAGAGTACTTCTTTTATCAAATGATTATAATTTATGATCTTCCTGCAGGAAAGACGCAGTTTCATAACCACGCAGAACTTCCACCAAAATTACTATACACAGGCTGTTAAAAAGTTCAGAGGTGCATAATAAGTCACTTGTCTTACTTCTCTCAATTTTAGCGAGAATTTTGGTTTTGTTCATTATCATATTTCCCTGAAATTTTGAAACATCTTCAAACGATTTATTACTTACGAGTAGGAGCTATACCTCCTCTCCCCCCCAAGTGCCTACATTGGATTTAGTAAAACAGCTTTACTTACTTAGTTCACTAGTTTATTGCAGATGTCATTTCAGTGTTATGTTAACATATTCAGTTTTACTATGAAGTTGTGTGACATTAATCGACATGTTCTTGGGAGCCAGGGCAGCTCAGTAAGCAAGACTATGGGCTGGACGACCTAGGTTCTATCCCCGACAGGGAAAGACAATTTTTCCTCTACTTTCTGCATCCAGACCAGCACTGGGGCCTACCCAGCCACATGTCCAATGGATAACAAGGCCCCTTCCTGGGGTTAAAGCGCGGCCAGGGCGCGACGCTGACCATTCACCCTTATCTAGTAAGTAAAGTAAAGTTTGTCCCACTATACGCCATGTAGGCGTTTGGGGTGAGTGGAGGTATAGCTCCTCTCTTCCTTGACCTCGGCACTAGATGGGGGTGAGTGGTCAGCATCACGCTCCGGCCGGCTTTACCCCCGGGAAAGGACCCCGGTACCCATTGTAGAGGAGGCTGGGTGGGCCCCAGAGCCGGTCTGGACACAGAGGCTAGAGGAAAAATCCTCTGCCCCCGTCGGGGATCGAACCCCGGTCGTCCAGCCCGTAGCTAGTCACTATACTGACTGAGCTATCCCGGCTCATACCCTTATCTAGTGCTGAGGTTAAGAATGAGTAGGAGCTTCACCTCCTCTTCCCCCAAGTGCCTACACTGCATGTAGTGGGACAGATTTACCTTTTTTTTTTGCTTTATTTTTATTTATCGAGGTGAAGGTTTACTTTCCGTGTTATAGCATTTGTTAACAATGGCGTGCAGTCTGCTGCTACAATGGATGAAGTAGACCCCCACTTGAAGATGATACACTCATAACACATCATGTAAATGACATCACCATATGTAAAGTGAGTTTCATCTCTTATACATATATATTTAATATTAAACATTACTAAGAAAGTCTGCTTTTCTAACCTGTAAAAGAATTGTTACATTATTTCTTACTTTACACATATTCTAACGAAAAATATCATACCATAAATAACCAACTAAAATAATTCCCTTCCTCACTCCATGGAAGAGTCATCCTTGAAAAGACAACAGTCGCTATCCTAGTCAAGGCATATCCCACCTTTTATGGAACTCAAAGGTTCATTATCATGTTTCCTTATAACATTTCTTAAAATTTTGGTTTTTTATAGTGAACAGTTGTTAACACTTCCACCCAAGAACCAAAGTGGGGGACCACCCTTTGTAGGCTGTCTGCAACAGTTTATACAGTACATTTACAGCTATCCTACATAGACTGAGGCCTTCTAATCAATCTGCAACCAGAAGATGCGTCATTCCATGGTGACAAGGGGTTCAAACAACATGGCTGATTGTTACTGGCATACATAATTACCCAATTAAGGCATTTATTCAGTTAGAGCCCTTCCTCATTCTCTTGGACTATCCTGATGGCACATTCCAGATAAAAAGTTAAAAGCAATTCAGATGAAACATGCCACTGTTTGAGCCAATTGAAAACTGGAAATTCAGACAGAAGTTTAGCTACACAAACCTTACTACACTTCATGAAAACACATTTTAATGAACCTAATATGTCTCTCGGGTGATCTACATCTTAAAATAGATACATTAAATGGCCGTCAAGTTGGTACAGTTTTTTAATACCCTGAAATGTTTAACAGATAATGAGTTCAATACTTTCTAGGGACTTCAATCTCCTGACTTATAATACCAAGGTACCAAGACCCTAAGTCTTAAATCGAAGAGCCCTAAGACTTAAATTGAAGACATACTGAGACATAAAACTTTATAAGCATATAAACTACTTCTCAGGACCCACAAAGAATACCAACCTAAAAGATATTATTATAAGTCTTTCCTAAATTAAAATATTATATCAAAGGCTTCTGTAAATTACAGGAAACAGCAACATGGTATTGGAAGAAAACATTTCAAATACAAATACAGGTTTAACAGACGACCAACTGCTGGTATGTGTTACTGGAAACTATTTACATGCTTCTAAGAACTACACAAGGCAACGGTTAATCATGCATTGCAACATGAAGCATGAAGGGCCATTGAAACAATCATCCTATATGAGCTACTGCATGCAACAAGTTTAGATACTGTTATCATTACAATTTCTTGCCATACAAGGAGGAAAACTCCAAGAAAAGGGAGCTCTAACAGGGAATGAGACATTCTTTGGCTGCAGAGTGAACACAATGCAATATTAGGTTATGTATTACCTGTTGCTTGAAATGTATAATGAGAAGCACGCAAGGCAAACTCCAGTTCAGACAAGGAAAACAGAATACCATGAGTGGCCATAAAAACCAATTTGGAAAATATCTATTTATTCCATCATGCAAACAAAGGTAAGTTTGTAAATAGAATAGTGAAAAAATACTAACCATAAGGGGATAATTTTACACCATGGAACACAAGATGGAATGACATATTTGTTTCAATTAATGAGCTTTGACAAAAATATTACCAATATCAGACAAAACCAACACACCTGTTCTTTAACAGATGCCCTTAAAGGAGCCAATATCTCTTCCATTTTCGGATCTGCCATTCCGTCAACAGTAAACTGGAGTCTGACTTTTCGATGTTTCTTCTTAGACCCCCACGTACTAATACAAAACACTGACGTCCTGTGTAACTTTCGATAATGAGAGAGTGGTGCGTGGACACTACAAAGAAACTGTATACCGGAACTGAACACCCAAGAGATTGGTTTCATCTGTCAGAACGCATTCCACGTTGACACAATTTTGTGCAATGCCGTCTCCAATCACTATATGGAATGCGGCAAAACGTAATTCTTGCCGGCCATACACACTTGGTCAAAAAAATGACATTAGCTACTATTTATTCGAGTTATAATTTACTATTCGATAGTATTTAGTATTCGATAATGTCCATCTTTTAAAACCGAGTGTCGTCAATACCAATATGTGAAGTGAAACTCATCCTGAAAGCGATCAATAAAGGCTGATTGGTATCCGTAAATTGTAGAATTACAAGAAGTTTCCCCATTATCAAAGAGACAGCATACGTTCATTGCGAAGAGAAGGAGTGGAAAACGCATATATAAAAACTATATTCAGGAGAAATACAATGTTAGATTCTGAAACGTTGGCATACCGTAGGATGGAAAAAAATTAGCAACGATCATAAATGTTTGTACCACAGAGTATACAGACTAGATATATGTTACTTTAAAAGCCCTAATGTTGGTATAACCCAGGATTTACCAGCCAAACCTAGGTTTTACTAAACAGTGCTGGTGAAAGGCCGAAAAAAGAATTATTCACGTCTTATTTCGGGGTTTTACCATTCGTTGTTGGTAAAATCCCATATTCCACGAGAAGACTGTAAAAGTAAAGCATAAATTTAGTAACTGACTCTTGTAATCGACACTTTTTTATATTTTCGGTTCCATAAACTACAAGTTTAGAAACATACATTCCTTTTCTAAGTTGTATTTTTAAAAAATTTAACAGAAGCCAAAGTATTAGATAAAAACATTGAGAGAAATATAAAAATTGTTAAATAAAAAAAAATATATGTATATAGAGACAACTCGCTGAGATGGGTCTCGAGAAAATACATAACTCGAGAAACGCCAGTCTTCCACACCAGTAATCCAAGCAACAGCTGTCATCAGGTAGCAGCTCTCTGATTAATAACTTGCCCAATCGGTTTTCTTCCTCTATGTCTCTCCTGTCATCCTGCCAAGAAAGACTCAGTTACTCACTTTACTTTATTACGTCATTGACCAGTAATCGTCTATGGCATAAACAAATGAGTATGAACTGCTGTAAGCTAAACAACATTTCTGTAAGCAAAGTGTACTTCGTCGTTCTTGTTACAAAATTTTTTCAAGTGTATTCCATACCGGAAAGCACACAATATCCTTGTGCGTACTTTTCAACGTGCATTTGTTGTCGTTGTTTCTTGGCTGTACAGCCAGTTTGTAGGTTTTAGCCACTTCCGTTGTCGGAGGTTTCTTGGTGATGAAGTGTGCATTATCGAGTAGTGAATGACCAGCTCACTGACTCTGCACAATTTCTACTCAATCCTGATTTTGTCTGCTAGAGCCATCTAGTACAGAATCAGGAGAGACTTGAGTGAGAAATGGCCACTGAATTTTACTTATGGAACATCTCATTCATGCTCGTAAGGTTCTTTCATATGCCGTAAATCTAATACATGGGGCCGCCTGCTTTACTTCCCCTCCGAAGGAAGTTGTGCTACGGATTTCTATCACCTTTAAAAATCCATCGACCTCGGCCGGGATTGAACCCGCGAACCTTGGTTCCAGTGGCGAGCATACCAACTACTAGTCCACGTACATTAAAGGCATTGAATCCGTCTTGTTCAATGGTTTCCACTTTGGCCACTAGACCGCAGCACCTCACTGCCTACGTCACGAATTTCCTCATCCGTCAATTTGTCATCACCGCCCGTAGATTATTCAAAAGTGCGATTTTGAAGTCGGGAAGAATGGCATAACCTACACATTAAATTTCATCCAAATCCGTCCAGTGGTTCTCGAGTTGAAATGGCTGGACAGACATAACCCTGCAAACTGCAACTCACCACATCTTGAAGTTTCTCATTGCACAAACAAAGGAAATCAGCTCAGTAAGTAAAGCTGTCTCGCTTACACACCATGACGTGCTTGGGGCGAGGGGAAGGGGGAGAAGAGAGCTGATACAGTTTTTATTCATTTTTGTTCTCGGCACAGAATGTGAGTCAGTTGTCAGCATTCCGTACTAACTGGGCGTGCTTTATCCGCCAGGGAAAAGGAAATTAACTCATTATCTATTCTAGAACAATCAGGCGTCCGTCTGTGACCTCAACAAAAACAGAATAATATGAATTTTGCGTGGAAACACCAACTGATCTGAAATGCATATTGAAGGAAAAATAATAATATTGGAAACGTTAAAAAAAAACACAACTCAAAACATTTACTCCACGATATGTTTCCGTCCACGGTTTGCAAATGTTGTTTTATAACGAATTTTACGATTTCTGATTGAATGTGGAAATTACGAATTGTTTAGAAATTTGTAGTTGGATGTAATGCTAATTAGTGTGTGGTGTTCCACCTGAGTTATCCGTATGAACGGCAAAAGTTATAGCCGAACTCAATGAAGTAACTTCCGAGAATTAAAAACAGCGACAGACAGCCCCTGGAGTTCTGAATATTAGTTTTTCCACGGTTGCCTGCCTGTCAGTTTGTTCTCATGTAACAACTAGAGACGCAGTGCGATGTTCTGTGAAAATTAATCAGTTCATCCTTGTAATAATGACGCGTTGAGTTTTCTTTGGAGAATAAAATAAATTCTTAGGCATTATTTAGAAATAGCTCAGCTTTAACGGGTTAAAATATCACTGAATATTTGCAAGAAAATCTGCCCAACTTCTGAAGTTTCTTGCGGATATTGGAATTTTTAATCCAAATGTCGCGGTCACAGTTAGTGTCTTCTTGTATCTTCCACAATCCTCTATTTTTTTTAATCTTCATTCAACGCAGTTTCGAGTAGATATGCGACCCTACTGGAAAGCAGCCAAATGAAACAGAAGAGAACTACGAAGCGTTCGCTATTGAGGCGAGTGGATCAGTGACTCGGCTACACTTCTTCCAGTTGTTGTTAAATTTACACTGAAGCTGGCGCTGGTGTTGCGTTACGTCAGTGATACTGATTGCGCGATGTATTTTCGAGAACGTCAAAGATTCTTCTCGAAACACCTAGAAAACCGCGTACTAAATTCTTCGTGATTTCTTTTCTATTAATTTCATACCATGCCAATTAAATAATTTAGAATAATATAAATTTAATGTGACTCTATAATGGTAAGCCTAGCAATATAGCAAACATTTTGAAAAAAATATTAAAGCACTGTAGAGTTGTCATATAAATGAGAACGTTCGTCTACAGATCTCACATTCAAAACAATTTTGAGTGGATGTTTTTCTCGGTCTGTCAGAATTAAATTAACCTCTTTTTTTTTAGATTTGGTTTCTGGTATTACAATATTATGAACTTAAACAAATGTTTTTTTGAATCTTGGAAGTCGCAACCCTATTCGTGTGCTCATGATTAATCGATTTGTTCAGGGAAAATATATGTATCGATATAAAACAATGCTACTCTTAGATAGGTATCTAAGGTACAGCATATTCCTCGGTAAATTTAAATTAAACAGCCCTTAATTCAACGTGCTTTTTCACGGCCATCACACAAAAAGTAATTAACAATAAACAGTGTGATCGATTAACAAGCAAGGAATTCAGCTGACAACTGTAATACGTCAATGGTACGAAAATGTAGGCGGTATCCTACCTGCATTTCTGCCTTTGAAGATGAAAGACACACTTGTCTGCCTAACGTTGGTTACCACCCACTCACAAAAGGTTTGGAGTGTTAAAACTCTGAGAGCACAGTCGACATGTGGGGGGGAAAGGCTGCTAGTCCATGGCTCTTTCTACCTGACTCTTCAAACAGCATTTCAGAACACACATTTTCACTTTGTGACGCTTGAACGAGATCGATACAGAAGTCGTACTCGGTTCGTCAACATCAACACTCGAGAAGAATTCTCGCTTCAATTAACTGCCCAACTCAGATCGAATTTCACTGTTTGACTTGGAAATAATCAGAACAAGTTCGACTTGAGATTCTCAGCGCGGAGAGTAGCAAGATGGCTGTCGTCTAGGTTGTAACGCAGTGTAGTCTAGTAGAAGTTTACAGGCGTTTCAGAGGTACTTGCTGGCTCCATCATCAGGGGGATGAGTGGGGGTTCTAACTTTGGCACATTACAATCATACAACTTTACATACCATGTAGTGTATTGGAATATAAAAATAAACATACAAACAAACTGTTTACACTACAAATCACAGTGTTTTAATGGATCTAATGTAATTTATAGTGTAAACAGTTGATACATCGTTAAATATTCTTTAAAAAAAATACAATTCTGTTGAGCAATGATTTTGGTCAATATCCTTACGTCATATCTAACAGAGGAGGGAGGTTTTACCTGAAGATGGTAGCAGAGATAGCTCCCGAAACGAAATGGTATTGTTTTAGAACACTAAAAAATAAATCAGTTCCAGAGAATCAGCATTACTGAACAAAGTTTATGTAAGTTGATAGAAAACACGACAGGATGCTACACGACTGAATTATGACGTCACCCAAATTATTTTTAGATTCCATGTCGAAAAGTTAGTATTCAAAGATTAATTATTCTGAACTGTAGAATATAAGGTATGATAAGAATATTTTCGGGCTAAATATATTTTCTATAATTGACTTATTTATCAGTTACTATCTGATCTTTGTTTGCAACCCGATGCGAAGAGCCTGGGAATTCTATTATCTTTGAAATCCGTTACACAAGCTCTGTGGTTTGAATTTTTTGAAATTTTAGACTTTGATCACGATATATATCTTCGATTTGGGTACTGACTTGAATTTTGTGAAGAAAAATACGTAGGACTGCTTTTATAGAAGTGCGGGTGGATGTCGGATAATAATTTTAACAAGAAATCCTTATTTGTTTAAATATTGTCAGTCTAATCACAATAAAATTCCTATTAAATATTAAAATATTACTATAATTAACATTTAAATATTTAAAATATATTAAATGATGTTCTCTATCGAAATGTTCGATTTTACATCTAATGTAGATTAATGATTAGACTGACAAGATTTAAACAAATATATATTTATCACAATATGACGCAACTTTATCATCTCAAGAAATCCTTGTAATGTCAACAAACAATGTAGAAATGTGATGGTTAAAGCAGTCTCAAATGTGACATTATTTCTCAGAACCTTTTAACATCCGACCTTGAAGTCTATACTTCAGAGCATCAGTGTAAAGACGTCTATAGATTTGACAGCAGTCTCGTCGACGAAAAAAGTGTTTAAACCTTCAGTTACTCCAAAGTCTGTAACACTGGTTTATTACGTGTTCTTTGCACGATATTAATAAATTTAAAGGAAACAAAGCTTATCATATCTGTCTGTTTTCCGTTTGTCCACAATGATTCAACTCGAGTACTGCTGGACGGATTTGGGTGAAATGTGGCATGGACTTCATGTCATTAGGGATTTTTCAATTTCAATCAGGAATGCCAACATGACAGACGAACAAATTTGTGAGGTTGAAGGGGGGGGGGAGGTAGACTCTAAGGCCAATAGGGTCATACGACAATGTTTTATTTTATTTAGTGTTCTGTCTGACGACAGGTCCATATGAACAGGATCCTTCCATCCTTTTCTCGGACTGGGACCTGTTCATATACGTTCTTGGCAGATGATCCAGAAGTGGTTTGCCACTGCCTTCTTCTGTGTGTGAATGGAGTAATTGTTGGGATGCCACGGAGGAAAACTCCGTGTTGCCTAGACCACGGCCTTGCCCAACACAAGTTATAAATTCGGGCACCGCCGGGAATCGAACCCGAGACCCCAGGATTACAAGGCCAGCGTTCTAACCGCTAGACCACCGTGGCTACTACGACAATGTATAGGTACAAATTTTCTGCAAATACGAAAAGTTGGTATAGTAATTCTTTGAAAATCTAAAATATGAAAATGACGGATACATAAAAAAATATATTTCTACTTTACCAGGATCGATCCTACACTTACGAGTCTAGTACGCTAATACATCGCTATTGGTTTGCTTAATACTTTAAAACTGCATGATTTGTAAAACTGGGAACATAATTTGTCTAAGGGGAGAATGTGTAAATGGCGGTTACTTAAGGGAAAAACTAGTTAAAACGAAAATTATAAGCAAAGTTAAAACTTTATATAAACTGGCATTTAGTCTGAAGTGTCTACTTCTTAAGTATGCAGTATAAAATACGTTCAACGTAACAAAAATTCTGTAGGAAATGATAACTGACCGGTATTTCCCACCCTTAGGGGTAATGACTTTCAATATTTCAGCTTCAAGATGGCACTGAAGTAAATAAGAGTGGGTAAAATGTGTTTTCTTAGAAAATAATAAGCATATATCGTAGTTTACAAAATGTGTACACACCAAAATCATTTGAACGTACAAATTCTAACAGAATGTTAAGATATGAGTCTTCAGTAACCTTTTTCATTTTGTATTTCTCCTTCTCAAACACGGAACACAAAGATAACCATCCATAAATTCCCAGCCACTGCATTCTGCATGTGCCCAGATACCACAGCCTGTGAATTTATACCAGATTTCTCCGTCTTTCCCAAATGTTTCACAAATTAAACATTTTTTCGAAATCTGTTTCTATGTCATCATCTTCATTTTCGTCTTCTAATGAAGTCCAGTTTTTCTTCAGATTCTCTCTTGGAGGCTTGTTTCCTTATTCCTTGACCGCCATTACCCTAAACGCATAACCTCAAAAGAAAAGCGTGTTCCCGTGAAATAGCACATATTTATACATAACCATCTACGCAGTTATAACATCCATCTCTCACGTGTTATGTACACCCACAAGAAAAATTAATATAATTCACAGAAAGTAAACTCACGTCAGACATTTCAATGCAAAGTATTACATCACAGGAGCACAAAACAGACACGTGCAGCCATCTCTGTGACTGCACCAGAAGCAAATGCCGGAATTCGCTGTTGCACTTCACTGAATCAAGCACTAGGTGTCAGCACTAGTTTGAAGCGTCTATCTGGTACCGTTCGTCAGAAAAGTGCCTGACCGACATTACCCCTTCCTCCCCTACATGTTCGGATATTAATAATATTCAAATCCACAATCTCTGATAAGGACATCAACTTATTATCTTAAAAATGGTAAGCAATACGACCATTGCACTTAATAAAACAGTCTCTAATAACAGCTTACAAGTTTCATGTTGCATTGCATTGCAGATGCCTTCCAACCACTACAAAATTATAATAAGCATCTACAGTTCTTAAAGGACCTTCGAGGTTCCTTACCTATTTAAACATTTGTAGGATACCTTGGATAAGAGATCAACAAGGCATCTACCTAGACAGGGCAGCACAACGTAGAAAAATGCCTTGACAGTGATTCGAACCCACGCCCCCAGCGCGTAATTATAATTCCGAGATAAATTATAATTTTGATCCGAATATTATCAGTTTTAACGTATAAATAAAATGGTTATCTTAATTGTATTAATTACTGTAGTTTAAAAGTAATTACCGGCGACAACACGGCCCTATGAACATTTTTATGGAATTGCACTATGCTATGAAGACTTGTCGCCCTGATAATGGAGACAGAAATCGCCTCTGAAACGTCGACAAACTTCTACAAGGCTGAATACACGGCGATAGAACACAGAAGTCCTAGATGCCGGTATTCCCAACATGTAAATGAAACCAGCTCATAGAATTCTGAATATTGGGAGTTTTGGGACACGCTATATAAAATAAGTATGTCAGTGACGGAATGTTTGTATGCACATATTTTCTGTGTAGTTAAAGAGGAAAGCGTTGTTTCTTCATAATTTTTTTTTAAAATACAGCCAACACAACAACATGATTATATTAATTGCAGTAGTGAGATATAGAAGCCACGGTGGTCTAGCGGTTAGAACGCTGGCCTTGTAATCCTGGGGGTCTCGGGTTCGATTCCCGGCGGTGCCCGAATTTATAACTTGTGTTGGGCAAGGCCGTGGTCTAGGCAACACGGAGTTTTCCTCCGTGGCATCCCAACAATTACTCCATTCACACACAGAAGAAGGCAATGGCAAACCACTTCTGGATCATCTGCCAAGAACGTATATGAACAGGTCCCAGTCCGAGAAGAGAAAAGGATGTAAGGATCCTGTTCATATGGACCTGTCGTCAGACAGAACACTAAATAAAAAAAATAAAATAAAATAGATATATGCATTACATGCTTCGGAAATTTGCCATAATCGGGTGCTCAGGTACAGAACCCTCATTACGTTTAAGTTAAAAATACATTTAAACATGAACAACCTTAATTTTGTCAGAATTTATGCAGATAAAACAGGAAATTATGGCTAATAGACTTTATTAAGTTAAGGAATTTTAAAGAAGGGAATAGTATGATTCTTTTCATATATTCTGAATAGATTTATTAAACTGAAGAATTCTGCATGATGAAAGCCGTATTAATTTATACACTTTAGCAGATTTCAAGGTCGTATATTACGCATGAAATAAATACTTCTAAAAATTTTGTGTGAAAATCTAAATCTAAGATACACATTCGGAGAAATATGCTTAGATGAGAGAATAATATTAAAATTGTTCCTAAAGAAATAAAATATAAAACTTCGGATTTTATCCGATATTGGTAAGGGCCTAGTACCGAATTGTTAAGACGGTAATAAACCTTAGATTTTCATGGAAAAATGATTTTTTTTGGCTATCTGAAGGCCTATTAGCTACAATTCCACAAAGTCTTATAGGTGAGTAACTACAAAAGTTTCATAGAACATACCTCCTTCATCTTCAGCCCCAAATGTATCACCGACGCTTTAACTTGTCAATTCTCGACCTTATAAATACTTTACGATGTTCAGAATTACACAATCGAAAGAGTATCACAGGACAAGTTACGTTCGATATCGATAATTCTCGTTTCGCGTTTCTTTTGTCTGTTAAATCTCCAAAGTACTCACATTTTGAATTCGTAACGCACTGACGTCATATCTGATACGACGTAGAGTGAAAGTGACGTCACAACGTGGATGTATATAAGAATCGTGCAAGCGTTTCGACGCTTCAGGAGTTGTAGGGAAGAGACGCCGACGCGAACAGAGCTTGTTGCCGTATCCTGTCCCTTCTTGCAACAACGAAACAAAGGTAAGGTTTATTTTTCTTATTTGTAATTTCGCATGTCTGAGTTTATTACGATCTAAAGACAGACGAATTGGATTCACAGATTGAAAATCGTGTAATACGTATAAAAACACATATGTTAACTTATATTTTAATATTTCATTGGAGCATAATTTTGTGGGATAAAACTTATTTGTTAATTATTATAGTCTTTACGCTACAAATCAAATCAAAATAAAGATAAACATTACCCAGTGCACACAAAACACTACTGTTAAATTTAAAGTGAATAAATGAAGACCTGAAAATGAAACCTGTGAACCCGAAACATGTATTGAAACACGTAGCAAACCACGAAGAGATATTTTGCTATGTAAAGACAGTGATAATTAACATAAAATTTGATATCTTATTGTATACTTTGATAACATCTAACCTCATTTAATAACGAAAACTGTTTTTATTTGATATATTTAAATAATCCTGTTAATATTTCAGTTATAAAATTGACGAGGATTAAAGAGACAGTTTATAGCACGCATCTTAAAAGATATGGGAAATGTAAACAAAATTTTAGTTTAAAAACATAAAGTAAACAAGTAACTTTGTAGATCTGGACGTAAATGTGTGGATAATAAATTTTGCATCAGAACACGAAGACTCGACGTCCCAAATCCCAAAACCCACTTCAGTGCTATCCACCCACATATTTTTTCGATTTTCCAAATTACCGTTTAGGTGTTTCATGACGATAATTTTGTAAACATTTCTTATTTCCTTATCAGAGTTATATATCATAACCGCCTCAAACTCCTAAACGGATTATTTAATGGTAACTTTTATAGAGCTTAGGTAAAACATTGTGTCTATGTTACCCAAAAGTTTATAAAATCCATAAAAATCTTCAACCACAATTATTGGTTTCCATGCAGAGATACGAACCCTGCATCTCTCGATAGGATGCTGTACTACACACTTAACACAGATTTTTGATCATAATATGCTACATTTAAAAATATTTATGACAGCAAAATAAGTTTATTATAATAACGAAGTAAAATTATATATCATCTGCCTGTCTTCAGCTCTCCAAACACAAGGAAACAAAAATGTAAAGACACCACAAATGTGTCATTTAACACTGTTTAATTTCATATATGAAAATAGCCTGTCGAGTGGTTAGCATTCCTGCTTTGTATTCCGGAGGATTCGAGTTCAAATATCGTCCCGAAGACCGAATATCCTGTCGTCGAGATTTGATTCTGTCCCTTCATGAAACGTCAGGATAGAACCTTAAATCAGATCATAATCGATACCTACCAGATCCTTGCCAGTCCAATATTAGCTACTCATCCTGTCATTAGACAGTTTCGTTAAATAAACCATAAATAAATAGAAATATACAGTAGGTTCTGCTGTTGAGAAGGCAAGACATTTTCTCGGCGAGTACATTTTCCATTTTCCCGTAAAGAACAGAAAAATCTTCAATACGAGTGTATTACAAACAAATAAATAAAAATATTAATTTAATTATGTGATATTTTCATTTTATATTTCACAGATTTTTACCAAAGTGTTTAAGTAATTCTGTCTCAAAATCTGTTACCTTACAATATAATATAAATCGTATTATTACGTTAAATCCGATTATTTAATTTCCACCGGAGATACAAACGTAATAAAAATTAATTTCCCTACGCTTCTGCAAATTTCGAATTCCATCGAATCAGTACTTCAACTTATAATTTAATTTAAACTGTTAAAAATTCTCCAACTCTAATAGTAATCGTAATTATTAATTCAATTATTAAAATCGGACATGTTTGCAAAGAAAATTTTAATATTCACTTCCAAAACAGAAAAGAAAACTTTTAAGTTACACAGAAAGTAACTATAATAAAAACATATTAAATCAATATAAATATATAAAAAAGTGTCCCTCCTTGTTTTTCTCGGGTAACTACCATTTTATCGTTGAGTTGTGTGACATAACCTCCACACGCAATATATAAATTATATAAAATGTTATCTCGTCCTGCCACGTGTGTGGATGAGCGTTGGGGTTTTTTTGTGATCATTGTGCCCCCCGCAATATTTACGGCTGATACTCCGAACCCATTGTGACGTCAAGAAGCTAATGCCATGAGCGGATAAAAGGTTAAGTAAGTTATTAATGGACAGCCATCCTACATGGAACTTATTTCAAGATGGGATTAAATCTATTAATCTGAAGATTTCTGTCTTCTGGGTTGTTGCGCTGTGTAGTCTGGTCGATGTTTACCAACGTTTCAGAGGTCATACTGCCTCCGTCATCAGGGCGATGAGTATGAAGATTTCTGTCTTCTGGGTTCTTGCGCTTTGTAGTCTGGTCGATTTTAACCAACGTTTCAGAGGTCATACTGCCTCCATCATCAGGTCAACCGCCATCAGTGTCACAATTTATATTACTACCGTTAATTTTTGAATCAAAGGACGTAGTTGTCATACGTAAACAGAATTGGTAAGAAATAGTACACTTTAATTATGCAGGTCTATTTATTTCTTAAAAATAACCGTTTAGAATTAGCATATTAACGAATGTGTCTTCAGAATTAATTAACTGAATCTGTAAAAATCGAAGCGCCAATTTTATGTCTGAATCACATCACTGACAAAGAATTTTCTGTATTTCGAAACGGGTTTGGTATATAACTTTAATTAATTTTTATATACTGGAAGCTTGTGAGGTATTGAATTAAATATTTTATGTATTTATATGTCTGAGCTAAATCATTCTTCCTTTTAAACGAGTTCACGACAAAATCATGCAAATATTCCTGTCGGTTGAACCACGTCTGTCTGTTTGTTCGCATGTAATTTAACATCCGCTTAAGTGATTTTCCGAAATTCGATATCTGGAAGTCTCATATATTTTAATTAGCCTTTAAATCATTAGCAACGGGCTTTTTTCTTTCTGTGTTATTTGTAGATAAATTGTTTTTTAATTTATATTATTACGGGTTCACTAATTCATTCATTGTCTTTTGCAGAATCGTACACGCTAAGGTTTACACAAAAACCGACTTTTGAAAAAACCCGGTTTTCGAATCCCAGTATTTCCAAAAAAAAAAAAAGGTTTTCGAATTTTTACAAAAAAAAAATTAAAAGAGTAAAAAAATATTTATACTTATTTTAAAAAAATTCAGTTTACTTAATATTTATGAAACTACAAAAATAGAACAAAATAAAATATACTACATACAAAACCAAATAAAAAAACTAAAATAACTAAAACCCGTACAAAATATAAATTATAAAATTTTATTTAGTATTTTTCTTCAGGAAATATGATTTCAAAAAACATAAAATATCCACTGAACATTTACTTAATCTTGTTCTTATTCTAGATACAAAATTGTCTCAAATAGAAAATTTTTCTCTCACTGGCTACTGAATTTGGTTTTATCGTTTTCAGGGCATCAAATAATAAATCTAAATTCTTTGTTCTTTTATTTGTTGCCTCAAATACTGAAAATTCAGCCTTCAGTGTCTTCGGATTTGATATTATTTCTTCAGGTTCCTCAAGAAACCAATGAATTGATTTTTCCATGGCTTCTTTTAGAGCATTGCCCTGATTAATAGTTTCTCCGTCTCCGATATATTCATCATTGGAAACTGTTTCCATACAAGAATTTGGATATATTCGAGACAATATTTTTCCAGATAACTTAAATAATATCGAGTTTTGAAGCTAATGGAAATACACTAGATTTATTTGTTGAAATGTTTTGTGGATTTTGCAAATATAGCAAAAGGGTTACCAATCCAACTTGTCTTCTTTCTTGAATTCGTACTTCTAAAGAATTTAATAATTTGAAACTAATTTCAGCCTGACTCATGAAGATTAATTTTACTACAATATACTTGTGCCCGAGGAAATTTCAAGTCAAAATATTAACGTTTATAATTAATTAATTTTTACATATTAATTCTAGTATCTAAAACCGGTTTTTTAAATTTTAAAAACCGGTTTTCGAATTTTACAAATTTATCCAAAAAAAAACCGGTTTTTAAAAACCGACAAACCCTAGTACACGCAGTACGTTGTAAGTAATCGATTGTACCATCGCCATGACATCGGATGATCGACTTGATTTAAAGTTGTATCTATATGTACTTTGTATCTACTCGGACGTCAAGCGATTGGAAACTTTTGAAAGCTGTCTTGTTATAAAGTGAACCGAAGTTATGTTGTAGAGCTTGTAAATCGGTGCGGAAAACAATAGTTAGAACGTGTTCTTTTCAAGTATATTTTAATCCCACAAGTGCTTTATTTTACACTTTTCGAAACCTCATTTACCTTCATTAATTTATTTCAAATACAAATATAATGTTAAAAGTTTAACTTCAATATCATATATAATTTTTTTTATTTTATTCAGTTAAAAATTCGTGAAATCAAAACATGCTTCAAATGAAAGTGTAAATGTCTTAGATTTTATTTATATTTTCTTATATAATTAGCTGTTAATGAGGAAACTGCAAAGTTTGATTTGGGTGTAACATAAATCAAATATTTTGTATGACACATACAGATATAAATTAAATTATTCCAACAAATATTAAGTGTAGTTTAATTCTGTTCAGAAAAATAAAGTGAATAATTTACTGTTATTTTATAAGGTTATATGGTTATTACAGAGGCTTTCTTTACGATTGGAAGATTCAGTAAGATTTAAATTATTTTTTTGTAATCGAACTTAATCATGTATTTGGTAAGTTTAAACAAGTTTGGAGATGCGTGTTAGATAAAGGCTATTGAAATGAAGGAAACAGATTTAACAAAATGAAACATAAATGAAATTATGATAACGTATTATGCAAAAGTGGTGCATTCAGATTAATAACATGACTAACTACTACACAGAAATTATTACTCTACCCCTAATCCATTAATTCCATACGAACTAAAGATTTCTATAACGTGATTATTTTTTTTTAATTCGCCACTTTCCAAGAATGGAACTATTGTTTAACAGGATAAACGGTAGTATCTTAAAACTGACGAACACACAATTTGACCAAAATTAGTCTAACAATTCTCTACTTATAAAATATCAATGCATAAAAATCCATTTTATTCTTCTAAAACCCTAAAAATAATTAAAAAATAATCCTATAATGCTTATAAATTGTGTGTTTAATTCTTCTATACACTTTCCTTTTAATTTTTTGATACGACAAATAGTTAAATTACGCTTGAGATACACAAAGAAATATATGTAAGTCTTCATGTAAAATACACATTATTGTTGTCCTATTTTAATAATAACAAATGTAAAGATTAAGTTCCCCGTTCTGCCCTGGGCTCCCATATAACCCACAAATAATTCATTAGCAAAATTAGGGCTTTACGTTTTCTTGTTACAACGTACGTCAGGTGTGGTGTAGTTGCCTGGAGAAATATGACTCCACACACCGCCCACCTATTTAGAAGCGAGGTTATGTAGACCCCACCCACCTCAACACTCAATATCACAGATACAACCAACAGATTTCATGAGCAATATGACGTCACGGGAACAGTAGAAATTAATTTAGAATTTAAAAAATGTCATTAGTATTTTGTCAATGGTATCTTTTACCACATTTTTCTACGTATTCACAATCGAGGGCGTAATGGCTAATTCCACTACTGTGGCCTGCTCCGGTATTACCAACCTTAAGAAAACTAAGAAAATCCCTAGTTCAAGACAACGTTTTGAGGCAACGTACAACAGCTATTTGTAGGCTCTTTGTGATAAGATGTATTTTAAATAATATTAAATTATATTAATATCACTGTAATCCCAAAAGAGACAAAATAATTCATTATTTCGTGTGAGTAATATTAAACTTATAGGTGAGCTCCTCACGTAGACTGAGTGTTTAGGGGCCCATGCATATAAGACGCTGATGCAGACTGCATTCCTTTTTTTGTCAGTCTGTGTGCGTTTGAGACTGGAGTAGAATGGTCGCACTGACAGGAACAAGTCTTCGATTATTATCGATCTCTTCATTCAGATATGTCGTGACTAGTACACGCCGTTTTGTTGCTTACTAACTGTTTAACGCATAAATCGATACATATAACACCACGACAGTAGATGATAAAATGTTGGCCAATGGTAATATCTTATATATTCATAATATTTTTTAATAAATAAGCATTTTTATCTCTCCAGTACAGTATATTTTAAGAAACTTGCTGGTAAATAACGTACGTTAGAGTTAAGAAGCAAGGTATTTCTATTAATTGTTATTATTTTGATTTGAATAAAATAAAAATACATTTATTTGGATTTCTGTGCTGAAAGTTCTCTAACCTTCAAAATTTAATGCGAATTATATGAAATAGATGCTGTAATAATGAATAAAACTGTTTATATTTGTGTTTCCTATGATTCTCACTGTAAAACGAAAATATTTCCTTAAACAGCGTTAACCAGTTGATCTAAGTAATGGTGAATATAAGTGTTTTCTTCGCGGTACGGACTGAATTCTTAAATAGTATTTATATAAGATGATCAACCGGGTTCGAGTGATGGACGATTAGAAGGAGACTATAATTTTTAGCTCGTACCTTATGAATCTAAGGAAGAAAATTGTACAAATTGAATTAATTGAATTACAAATATTCTCGCATCTGCTGTACCAACTGGTTCTAGAGAGAATATCGTAAAATGTTTGGCGGGGATGGTGAATTTCGTCTTATGGCATCTGTACGATATTTTATTATGGCAATCACTTCCATAACTTTCCAATTCCAACGCACTTCGGTACACCTGTAGACCGACCAGCCTGCATCATGCATTTGTTGTTATGAACATTCATTTTCTGCACCTGTATAAATTCCGTATTATCAGGGCTGGTTAAGAAATATATTTTCCAGATAATCGATACCCCAGATTATGGGTAAAAAAACACACAAATTTAATAAATACGTAAGTTTATTTACAGACATAAACAACAAATATTTTTAAAAAATTACTAACAGCAAAATGTATTTAACACAAAATTTAATACATTACATATCATCTATCAGACTGGTCGACCGGGGTTCGATCCTCCGGTTCTGGGGCCCACGTATTCCTCCTATCAAATTTTTTTTAAAAAGGGTTCCAAAATATAGTAATGTTTGCCTTGAGCGAAACACATACAAATGGTACAT
The DNA here is from genome assembly GCF_977971745.1 of Zootermopsis nevadensis. Taxonomy (NCBI): domain Eukaryota; kingdom Metazoa; phylum Arthropoda; class Insecta; order Blattodea; family Termopsidae; genus Zootermopsis; species Zootermopsis nevadensis. The sequence continues at coordinate 2,227,291 of NW_028259141.1, read as the reverse complement.
AAGAGATGTTGTACCGTGTAGTCTGGTAGAATATATATTACCGATGTTTCAGAGGTCATTGCTGCCTCCATCATCAGGACGATTAAGAGGAAATTATAATCTGTTTTATAAAACAGGTCACATACAAAATAAAGAGTAGTCCTACGACATGAACACTGCGTGCCTGACAGGTCGTTAACACACACCACGTAAATACTCCCTTGTAATGAACATACATCATGATGTTTGGTTCTGACCTCAGCTCTAATGAACTGAATCCACACGCAACACTGCTTAAAAACATAGAGTCGGGGTAACGCCTATTAACATGATTTTATAAAATGAAATTAGAGCACTCGCGAGTTACATCCGGGCCGAGACAACTTATAAATAGCCCCAAAGATCACTTCACTTGCTACTGGTTATTACAAGTTCATTTATTTTGTTTTTTTCAGAAGTATATGGATAAAACCAAGATTCTTATCTCGTCTGCTGTTTCACGCACAAGAACTATACATTCTGTTATTTACCTTATAGCCGGATCATAAAAGGCAGGTTTTATACGTAAAGATTATGTCAGACACAAGCTGTTGCCAGATAAAATTAAAAATAACATGTAACTCTATAGTAATTTGTGCACATTTCAACAACATTTATATTTCATCATATATTATGATAAGTATCATTTATGAATAATTTATTTATTTATTTAGTGTTCTGTCTGAGGACAGGTCCATATGAACAGGATCCGTCCATCCTTTTCTCGGACTGGGACCTGTTCATATACGTTCTTGGCAGATGATCCAGAAGTGGTTTGCCATTGCCTTCTTCTATGTGTGAATGGAGTAATTGTTGGGATGCCACGGAGGAAAACTCCGTGTTGCCTAGACCACGGCCTTGCCCAACACAAGTTATAAATTCGGGCACCGCCGGGAATCGAACCCGAGACCCCCAGGATTACAAGGCCAGCATTCTAACAATTTTGAAAAAACATTGCCGGAAAGAGTTTCGTATCTCTTGGGTCCAATTTGAAAATTATTCTTGGTTTAAGGGTGAAAACAATTTGCATGAACCTGCTCGAAAATTTTTCGACACCTCTTAATCTTATGTTTCACATTGTCCGTCGTCTGGGGTACATTTCAACGTTGAAATGTCAGCCATTACATTCGTCATCTGTGTTAGGGTTCACAGAAAATTTAAATTTCTAATTATAAAGCTAGATGGCACTTCTCTTTTACAACCACAGGTACTGCTACTACACTTACGAATATTATATAAATGCTTTAAATATGCATGAGAAAAATTCTGAAATAAGGTATTTCATTTTTTTTTCGAAGTTTACGTAAAAAATCATTCCCTTTTGAATTTAAACTGTTCTTTTAAAACCATCTTTTTTTTAAAATAACATAAGACTTGTATAATTTGGGGTTTTCACAGCGGTGAGTATAAAGATTTCTGTCTTCTGGGTTGTTGTCTGGTCGATGTTTACCAGACTACAGAGCGCAACGACCCAGAAGACAGAAATCTTCATACTCATCGCCCTGATGATGGAGGCAGTATGACCTCTGAAACGTTGGTTAACATCGACCAGACTACACAGCGCAACAACCCAGAAGACAGAAATCTTCATACTCATCGCCCTGATGATGGAGGCAGTATGACCTCTGAAACGTTGGTAAACATCGACCAGACTATACAGCGCAACAACCCAGAAGACAGAAATCTTCATACTCTGATGACGGAGGCAGTATGACCTCTGAAACGTTGGTTAACATCGACCAGACTACACAGCGCAACAACCCAGAAGACAGAAATCTTCATACTCATCGCCCTGATGATGGAGGCAGTATGACCTCTGAAACGTTGGTAAACATCGACCAGACTATACAGCGCAACAACCCAGAAGACAGAAATCTTCATACTCATCGCCCTGATGATGGAGGCAGTATGACCTCTGAAACGTTGGTAAACATCGACCAGACTACACAGCGCAACAACCCAGAAGACAGAAATCTTCATACTCATCGCCCTGATGATGGAGGCAGTATGACCTCTGAAACGTTGGTAAACATCGACCAGACTACACAGCGCAACAACCCAGAAGACAGAAATCTTCATACTCATCGCCCTGATGATGGAGGCAGTATGACCTCTGAAACGTTGGTAAACATCTACCAGACTATACAGCGCAACAACCCAGAAGACAGAAATCTTCATACTCATCGCCCTGATGATGGAGGCAGTATGACCTCTGAAACGTTGGTAAACATCTACCAGACTATACAGCGCAACAACCCAGAAGACAGAAATCTTCATACTCATCGCCCTGATGATGGAGGCAGTATGACCTCTGAAACGTTGGTAAACATCTACCAGACTATACAGCGCAACAACCCAGAAGACAGAAATCTTCATACTCATCGCCCTGATGATGGAGGCAGTATGACCTCTGAAACGTTGGTAAACATCTACCAGACTATACAGCGCAACAACCCAGAAGACAGAAATCTTCATACTCATCGCCCTGATGATGGAGGCAGTATGACCTCTGAAACGTTGGTAAACATCTACCAGACTATACAGCGCAACAACCCAGAAGACAGAAATCTTCATACTCATCGCCCTGATGATGGAGGCAGTATGACCTCTGAAACGTTGGTAAACATCTACCAGACTATACAGCGCAACAACCCAGAAGACAGAAATCTTCATACTCATCGCCCTGATGATGGAGGCAGTATGACCTCTGAAACGTTGGTAAACATCGACCAGACTACACAGCGCAACAACCCAGAAGACAGAAATCTTCATACTCATCGCCCTGATGATGGAGGCAGTATGACCTCTGAAACGTTGGTAAACATCTACCAGACTATACAGCGCAACAACCCAGAAGACAGAAATCTTCATACTCATCGCCCTGATGATGGAGGCAGTATGACCTCTGAAACGTTGGTAAACATCTACCAGACTATACAGCGCAACAACCCAGAAGACAGAAATCTTCATACTCATCGCCCTGATGATGGAGGCAGTATGACCTCTGAAACGTTGGTTAACATCGACCAGACTACACAGCGCAACAACCCAGAAGACAGAAATCTTCATACTCATCGCCCTGATGATGGAGGCAGTATGACCTCTGAAACGTTGGTAAACATCTACCAGACTACACAGCGCAACAACCCAGAAGACAGAAATCTTCATACTCATCGCCCTGATGATGGAGGCAGTATGACCTCTGAAACGTTGGTAAACATCTACCAGACTACACAGCGCAACAACCCAGAAGACAGAAATCTTCATACTCATCGCCCTGATGATGGAGGCAGTATGACCTCTGAAACGTTGGTAAACATCGACCAGACTATACAGCGCAACAACCCAGAAGACAGAAATCTTCATACTCATCGCCCTGATGATGGAGGCAGTATGACCTCTGAAACGTTGGTAAACTTCTACCAGACTACACAGCGCAACAACCCAGAAGACAGAAATCTTCATACTCATCGCCCTGATGATGGAGGCAGTATGACCTCTGAAACGTTGGTAAACATCGACCAGACTACACAGCGCAACAACCCAGAAGACAGAAATCTTCATACTCATCGCCCTGATGATGGAGGCAGTATGACCTCTGAAACGTTGGTTAACATCGACCAGACTACACAGCGCAACAACCCAGAAGACAGAAATCTTCATACTCATCGCCCTGATGATGGAGGCAGTATGACCTCTGAAACGTTGGTAAACATCGACCAGACTATACAGCGCAACAACCCAGAAGACAGAAATCTTCAACATAAGCCTTAAAGTAAACACTAAGTGAGTTGTGTTATTAATATATGAGGTTATCTAGACGAAAATCCATGCCATCCCCATATTCAGGGCTGAAAGGTAAATTTCTTCTCACCTAAACGTTGGTATCTGCACGGCGTTAAAATCAACAACATAGTTTTACAAATGATAAAGGATTTAATATTCTAATATGGTATATCTGATGATGATTTACTTTGCATAAAGGTGGTGATATTTGCATTTCGTGTTGTAGCGCGTAAGGTATTTCGAAAGGGAGTTTGCTAAAAATATAAAATATATTAGTAGACTATGTATTTCCATGAAAGCAAATTTATTCAACCACTTTCGTGAAACATCAGCTTTGTGGTTTGTTTGCACTATGACGTCATATTACGAAAGAATCGTGTAAGTGGGTTGTCAGGGAAAGTGGAAAATGTTTTTACGTTATAATTGAAAAGTGTGGGTGTTCAACAATTTAGGATAATTTGTATTGGGAATTAAATATCCCACCACTTTTCTGGAACAAGCTCCTGGTTGTATTGTTATTTTGCCTGTATAATTCTTCAGTTGCGTGTTACAATCTGACAAGAGGTCAAAGGTCTGATATGTTCGAAGGACGTAAGAGAAGAAATATATTCAATTTGAACGGGGAAAAAATCTGATATGCACAAAATCTTCAACTTTGCACCACCTTCTTACTACAGAGCACTATAAAAGCATCTGTAGATATTTGGGGATATCCCACATTTATCAAAAACAATTCATCATTCAAAAATTATACACGCTGCACAATTTATATTTATTTATATTTAACATAAGATGGTAAAGTTGCGTCATATTGTGATATAATAAGTATATATTAAATCTTGTCCGTCTAATCACAATAATTCTTATTAAATATTAAAATATTACAATAATTTTAACATTTAAAATATTTAAAATATCTAAAATATTAAATGATGTTCTTTATCGAAATATTCGATTTACATTAGATCATCAATGATATTAAAATATTACAATAATTAACATTTTAACATTTAAAATATTTAAAATATCTAAAATATTAAATGATGTTCTTTATCTAAATATTCGATTTACATTAGACCATCATTTAATATTTTAGATATTTTAAATGTTAAAATGTTAATTATTGTAATATTTTAATATTTAATAAGAATTATTGTGATTAGACGGACAAGATTTAATATATATCTCATTTAACTATAATTTTGGAACATTTCTCAATTTGATAACCGATTTGAATAAAACTCCATTCAAATCAGTTCTAAGAATATGAGATAAAGCGGGCATTTAGCACGTATGATGAACAGAAATACAGATTTTGGTACGAGAACTTGAAGTTACTTTTGATCGTGCGGTTTTAACATAACTACTGTCAAATACCACCAGATGAAGGTTGAAATAATTTGCCTATTGGTCAACATAGTCTGTGTTAGGCCTATACTTAAACACGAAATTATTATAATCATTTCAATATATTTATTTTTAAATATTTCAATTAAAATTCAATACGTAACTTCAATTAAACGATAATAATGTGTAAATCTTGAATGTCCCTGCTATATTTACAGCTCCATACAACCTGATATTTAACAACCAATGATATATTGCAAACCCCACTTGGATGCTGGTATTCTGTTACAAGCATATGGAAAATAACGGCCTAATTATACTGTTCCCACGAGAATTTACAGTCACATATGATTTATTAATTCAATGTATATTTAAGAAGACCGCCACGGTGGTCTAGCGGTTAGAACGCTGGCCTTGTAATCCTGGGGTCTCGGGTTCGATTCCCGGCGGTGCCCGAATTTTTAACTTTTGTTGGGCAAGGCCGTGGTCTAGGCAACACGGAGTTTTCCTCCGGGGGCTTCCCCGGTTTCTCCGTGGCATCCCAACAATTACTCCATTCACACACAGAAGAAGGCAATGGCAAACCACTTCTGGATCATCTGCCAAGAACGTATATGAACAGGTCCCAGTCCGAGAAAAGGATGGAAGGATCCTGTTCATATGGACCTGTCGTCAGACAGAACACTAAATAAAAATAAAATAATATTTAAGGACGATATTTTAACAGCTGTCTCGGGTGTAATACGCCAGCATTTATATGGACGAGGAAAATCACCCAAAAATCTAATTATGGACAGACAGTAACCTGGTCGTGGTTCGAACAAGGTACCGTCCAAATACAGATCTCGCGCCTCACCGCTTCGTCAGTCCACTCCATTGTTAATCAGACTGCTGGTGAGCCTGAAGGTCATTCTAACAAAAATCAACCGGCATTTTGTTCTAACATTGTTTCGTAAGATGTTTACACAGCGAAACAATGTGAGTAAGAATACAGAATGTTGACAGTGACTTCAAAGGAGTCTGGTGTCAATTAACTGTTTGGGCGGGGTGCCTACCGCCTGCCTTCCTGAAAAATGACGTCATCATCAGATTCCCTATGGTAGAGGTCACGCGAGTAGTGGTGGCACCTAAACGCGTGATGTGTAAGCCGAGGGAGGGGAGTTCAGTAGTAGAGGGGGTCGCACAGCCTCAGCTGCGGTGACGCACCGAACTAAACACGGCTAGAGCTACAAACCAACTGAAGCTGACACACCTCTAGCGCGTGCTTCGGACGAGTCCACCTCGCGAGACCTATAACTGATTTGACGGCAAATTCCTGAAGGTCACTTTCGTGAGCATTTCCGCATGTAGGTCTTTGTGCAAAATGGCCGTTGGTATTGCTTGATCTTTACCAAAATTTGAAAGTGTCAATAAGTTTTAACATAACTCCCCAGTATCAAATTTCATAAAAATCCGTTCAGTGGTTCACCTAGTTAATTAATGAAAATTTTCTTCTTCTCCTTTTTAATAACATAGTTTCATATAACTGGTGATGCAAGATAAAATTCAGGGCAGAGGAATATGTAATAAAAAGATGATTATAATATATAACGGAATAAATTTACTCTACTATTCGAACTGACTTATTATACCAAGAGATAAATTGCCTAACCTCAACAAGATGGCTGCCTTCTAGGATGTTACGCCGTGAAGTCCGGTAGAAGTTTACCGACGTCTCAGAGGTACTTGCTGCCTCCATCATCAGGGCCGAACTTCTAAAAGAATGCACAAGACAGCCATTAACCTCAAATCTCAACTGGCCAACCCCACCTTCGCGGAGTATCTTCGAGAAGAGTCTTCGGGTACTGACATGAGTAGAAATGTGACAATCGTCTCTGTCAATAAGAGAAAATGTGAAAACACAAACAGAACTTTCCAGAACGTTGACATAACTAACACATTGGATTCGACTCCACGACATAAACAGCTGTATAGAACTATAACCTTTTTTAATATCCCTGATTATTTACAATCTATCCCACATGAATATTCAGTAAATCTTCTGATATTGTCTAAAGACGTGCGGAATACGTGCCCAGTAACAATCTTCCTTAATAATTAACAGTACGTTACTTATGGTTTGAGTGCGAACTGTAACCTGAGGTAAATGTTTTTAGAATGGCGTGGCAACAATTCCACCGCCACCTAGTAACGGTCGTTCACACTACTAGTAATTTTCTATTTGCTCGTCTCGGAAACAGAAGAGAATGTCCTTCCCACACAGCGCCGTTGCTTACAGGTTTTGTAATTTATGGATTATCACGAACTCATAATTTAATGACGCTGAGTAGGCAGATGTATCATGTCAAAGGACTGAGTCTGCTAATGACAAAACACTGTTGCTGACGGTTATAAGCTACCTCCCTTGCTTGTCCCAGGCGCATGCGCAGAGACGTGAGTAGAACAAATGCTGACGAGTAACAGAGCTGAAATTGATTATACGTCTATTGTCAGAATCGTTTGTGACCTCAAAGGACAAGCTCGCGTTAGTAATTATAACTCAAGTCGAGGAATTGTTATTAAAATAAAAATGACCGTACGTATTGTTTATCGTGATTAAAGCATTAACAGTATTGATTTTGATTCTGTAGTAGATGAAATGTTAATTTATTGGGGGACGATATGAATGTAATAAACGCTAACACAAAAGTTTTACTAGAGGCTAGTAGAAAAGTGGGGTTAGAAGTAAATTCAGAAAAATACTAAATACATGTTAGTATCTCGTCAGGAGACTAGCGGGCAAAATTATCTTACGGTAGCTAATAAGTCCTTTGAAAGGGTTACAAAGTTCAAATACTTGGGAACAAAAATCAAAAATCAAAATTATATTCAGGAGGAAGTTAGGAGGAGATTAAATTCTGGAAATGCTTGCAACTTCTCAGTTCAAAATATTTTGTCTTCCCGTCTGATTTCTAAGAACCTGAATATTAAAGTATACAAAACAATAATCTTGCCTGTTGTTTTGTATGGGTGTGAAATATGGTCTCTTACTCTGAGGGAGGAACACAGATTGCAGGTGTTTGAGAATCGGGTGTTGAGGAGGATATTTGAGCCTAGGAGAGAAGGCGATGGGGTATGGAGAGAAGTGCATAATGACGAGCTTAAAAATCTGTTTCCTCCCCCAATATTGTCAGGGTGATTAAGTTTAGAAGAATGAGATTGGCTGGGCATGTAGCGCGAATGGATGGTACAAGAGGTGTGCACCGGGTACTGGTTGGAAAGCCTGAGGGGAAGAGACCGCTGGGGAGACCTAGACGTAGATGGGAGGATAACCTCAGGCGGGATCTATGGGAGATAGGAGTTGGAGGAAACTGGATTTTGTTGGCCCAGGACAGGGTCCGGTGGAGGGCTTTGGTTAATTCGGTGATGAACCTTCGGATTTCGTAAGCCATCTAATTAGTTAGTAGATGAAACGAACAACATTATTACATTAAACTCGTAAGAGAGAAGTATATTAAACGTAGGCGTAAATAATTCTGAAAGTGTCCGTCAACAGTGCTGCCAAACGTTCCACTGTTAGTTTAGCACGTGTTTTAAAATGATCTCTTTATAACCAATCTTAAACCTGTGTGGATCAACGGTGTTCAGATTTTTGGTTCTCGTGATACACTTGAGATATTAAATTTTATTTTACACACTAGAATTAGAACAGAGAAGTCAAACCAGGGTACAACTGTTTTTAAGTAATTCATCACTGTCTTGTCGCCTTGTAACAAATCTGTCCATTTTTAGGGACATTAACAGTAATAATAATTATTTTAATGGAAGTTATTTTCAATAAAAAACACTACACATAACAATTTGTGTAAAGGGGGCACAGTGGGATTACACAGACGTAGAATTTACTGTTCGTGTCAGGCTCCATCAATAAACGGAGTCCGTACGAATTTATCTGAGGCATGGAGTGGCGTTAGGTACCTTCGTGTTCAAAGTCATAATACCACAACCAACACCTGCTACTACTATTGTAAATAATCTCTGTTTCCACGTTTCAAATATAAGTTTATTATCATTATAACTTTTATGATAAAATATATACAGTTACGGATAATAATGCGATATTAACAATTATTTGATGTTTAATTTGAATATTTATTTGTATATAATTATCATTCTAGCAACGCTGGCCTTGTAATCCTGGGGTCTCGGGTTCGAATTTATAACTTGTGTTGGGCAAGGCCGTGGTCTAGGCAACACGGAGTTTTCCTCCGTGGCATCCCAACAATTACTCCATTCACACACAGAAGAAGGCAATGGCAAACCACTTCTGGATCATCTGCCAAGAACGTATATGAACAGGTCCCAGTCCGAGAAAAGGATGGAAGGATCCTGTTCATATGGACCTGTCGTCAGACAGAACACTAAATAATAATAAGATGAGGTGGTCTAGCGGTTAGAACGCTGGCCTTGTAATCCTGGGGTCTTGGGTTCGATTCCCGGCGGCGCCCGAATTTATAACTTGTGTTGGGCAAGGCCGTGGTCTAGGCAACACGGAGTTTTCCTCCGTGGCATCCCAACAATTACTCCATTCACACACAGAAGAAGGCAATGGCAAACCACTTCTGGATCATCTGCCAAGAACGTATATGAACAGGTCCCAGTCCGAGAAAAGGATGGAAGGATCCTGTTCATATGGACCTGTCGTCAGACAGAACACTAAAGTCGCTGGCATGGATGTTCATGCTTTTATTCCATACGTTATGATTTTTTAATCCTACAGCAACAACTTCACTCCAACTATATGTTTATTCTCTGAAACTCAATAAATTTCCTTACACAAAGAAGCAGCTATGAATAAAGCCAATGTAAAGTTTGAGATTGCTTCTAAACCCACTACAATTTCTAACTACCAGGTGGACTGAAGTGAGACTTGATTTAATAGGAAATTTAGACAACTCTTTCTAGCGGAAGCTTGCGTGACGTATTTAGAAATAAACTTCGAGGCGGTCGAACTTTCGATTAGAAATATTCTGCGCACACGTAAGTTTGGCGGTACCTAGACTCCAATTTTACACAACTTTCTGGTTCATTATCATTCATTATAACAAAACTTTGTATGTGCTTAAGTGACCTCGAATATCAGTATATTTTGAGAAATAACGAGATATCGCTCGAGAAATCACGAGATACCGCTCGAGAAATCACGAGATATCGCTCGAGAAATCACGAGACATCGCTCGAGAAATCACGAGACATCGCCCGAGAAATCACGAGATATCTCTAGAGAAATGATATAGGCGTACATACGACATAACCATTACAGCAGGCTCGAATCATAATGTGCTTACAGGTGTAAGAAATCTGCTCTTTACTGTCAAATCCAGCCAGAAATGAAGATATAAACTTCCTTGTGGTAGCTTAGCTTACTCAACCGTAACGTAACCTCTTATTTTTTGATATAATGAAAAACCTTCTCTCTCTGTTTCAAACCTGTCTGTCGGTTAACTGAGAAACGTCTATATCAACCGGAATTCCGTTGCTAGCCAATAGTGCAAAAGTGATTTAACTTGTCTGGTGTCTAACCCTTCAAAGCTCAATGGTCTCTACATATAACTCTTGCTTCAACAACCAATATCTCTTCTTATTTTATTTACGGGTTTCACACAATTCTCACTCTCTGTAATGGAAAAAAGTTGTTTTCTTTGCGGTAAGGCCCTGAATTCTCCGTATCGAATGGTGATAAAGCAGAAGTTGAATTTATTTTCTCCATACACCGACGAGATATTTATTAAAACTTCTATTATTTCATGACTTACGTGTATTCAGTGTGATTATGACTTCAATCAGACGAAAAGTTTTTTTTAATTTTTAAATTACGAATAAATACCTTTATTAATATGATACGTAAGTTTACTAAAACTGTATTTTAACAGTTTGTAAACACTTTTGTCTTATAGAGTCTCGATATTTTCTTCCCAAAACGCCTCGGGCACTAAAAGATAAAATAAATTAATAAATTTATAATAATTATAGTAAGATGGTAAAGTTGCGTCATATTGTGATATAATAAGTATATATTAATTTTTTTGAAACATGAAAAATGATGGTTAATGTAAATCGAATATTTCGATAAAGAACATCATTTAATATTTTAAATATTTAAAATGTTAACTATTGTAATATTTTAATATTTAATAAGAATTATTGTGATTAGACGGACAAAAATTAATATATAATAATTATAGTATTTTCTGTGTAGTGAGCTAGAGTATAGATCTCTGCTTTAGAGGGTTTGATAAACTGGTTGAAGGGATCATAGGCGAATTATAATCTGCCGAATCTGAAGTTACGCAAGGATATTTCTTGGAGACATTTAATATTGCTTACAAACTAGGATAGTAACCGTGTTCTCTTATATTCTGAGCTCTTTGTGTCAAAAGAGAATATGACACGTGAACTGTACATGTATGCAAGAACGGTTTTTCTTTTATACACGTCACACGATAGATTCTCTATCTACGAAGCCTTTCAACAAACGACATAAGATGTAGAAGACCGAAGCGTGGTATTTAATTAAATTACGACACACCAGAGGCTAAGAATGCAAATTTCGATGCATACACGAAAAAGTTTTGGAAGTGTTTCCAAAGAGATCCGAACAGTTTACAATAAGATCAAAGGACGAAGATGTTCTATCTTATTGCTTACGAATTATATTCCCAACGAACATTATGAAACAGAGTCCATCTTTAGAATCTAATATCACGCTCAGATATTCAAGAAATACCCAGCCTTTTATTGAACCCTAAGGTCACAAGAACATCTCACCTGTCTAGAATCATAACCATTTGAACCGGATAAATCCAATCCACACCCATCAATCCTATTTCCATAAGATCCATTTTAATATTATCCTCATATATAAATACACACACCCTTCTTGATTTATCCATTTTGATAAAAATATGGCGAAGAATTAAAACTATGGAGTTCAATATTTTACAGTTTTGTGTAGTCTCCTGTCACTTCTAGACTCTTATGTCAAAATATTCTTCTAAGAATCCTATTCTTAAAGTTCTCTAACGTGAAAGACAAGGTTTCACATTACAGGCAACTCTCGATTTACGTACGAGTTCCGTTCCGAGAAGTTGTTCGTTATGTCTTTCTTGCATTCCTGAGCTTTTACGATACGTATCGTATACGTTATAAGCCATTTTAAAGCATTAAAACCACGTACTAAACGTCGAATAGTCTATACCAGTGGTATTCAACCTTTTTTGTTCGCGTACCCCCAGATATAATTTCTCTTCCAACTTTGTACCCCCAAAGATGTTCGTCTATAATTCAAGTTATACATAGTATATAATCTACATCTAAAATAAATTAAATAAATTACATTACTCATTATTCAGTGTTTATCATAAAATAAAATACTTTTTTTTAAAATTTCACGTACCCCTTAAGTTGTCTTCGCGTACCCCCGGGGGTACGCGTACCCCAGATTGAATACAACTGGTCTATACAATACGTTTTATTATAAAGTATATATGCGTTATGGTTTATCGTATACGATACGTAACGTACGCCACTCGGCGTGGAATGTCTCCTTTACAGGAGGTTGGCGACATATTATGAACAGGATCCTTCCATCCTTTTCTAGGACTGGGACCTGTTCATATACAGTCCGTAGACCAGGTGAAAATCCCTGCTAGGAATTCGTTAAATGCGCATGCGCAAGATTTCGCGACGAGTGACGACCGATCCTAAAAGCATTCGTTCCACAACCACTGAACGAACAACAGACGACAGGCTTTCATGTGTTCTAATGGGTAGAGCTTTAAGATTACGTCACAGTGGCACAGCGATTTTCAGGCAGGTGATACAGAAGTGGTTTGCCATTGCCTTCTTCTGTGTGTATGGAGTATGGAATAACTGTTGGGATGCCACGGATAAACCGGGGAAAACTTGCCTAATTGTAGCAGGACTTCGAAATTCTGCTTATAGAGAAACACTCCAGTGTTACTGAGGAAGGGAGTTCAAGTAATGGCCAGTGTTCGTGTATTGAAACACCCGAGAAAGCATCAGATGACTGAAATAACATCCGTAAAACTCCACGAGGTTATATGTACATTCAATTCAGTCAGTACCTACATAGCTGACCTATTTCAAGTCAATAATGAAGACGACATCTAAACTTACACTGATGTTGACATATTCAGTTAACAAATCTTATAGATAACTAAGATAGGAGGCTCCAAATTGTGTAGGCCTACAACGTAATTATATATAGTTTATGCGTATAGTGGATTTGCGTCACTCATTTGGCCCCGTATATAACGGCGTATTTGACATACCAATTCCATTTTACTAACGCCATCTCTGAACACCGGCTAAGACTGCTATGATCGCCCCAACTCCGACCTAATCTTTTTTGCATCAGAGAAAATAAACTGTACTGCCATCTATTGATACTTGAATAAAGGAATTCGTGTTTTTTGTATTCACATAAACTATAAACTAATTTAGAACAGAAGAGATTAAACTGAATTTTCGTTCATTACATCGTATTGTAAACCCTTTTTAAATTACTGAGTAATAAATTAATAAATCCTAAACGTGGATTCGGTCAGCACAAATGATAAACATAACCATAAAATAAAAATAATTTCCATCTGCTTTTGTGCCTACTACTTACTATGTAACAGTGGGACCAAACGTTGTGGCTGGATGATTAACAGGCCCTCCACACAAACAATGGTACAACACTTTAAAAACGGACCATAACTGCTTCATTCCACATTGTTTCCAATTCATTACTCATTAACCATCACATCACTTGACACTGTTCAGTCTGAGCTACTAACACCGTCGGTAAATAAGCTATAAATAAGCATAAATAACAGTTGGTATGCACCTGTAATAACACATTCGAAATTTTCATAAACTTCACAGATAATGAAGTATGAAAAATTTCTTTTCAAAGAGCACCTTTTGACTCTCATCAGAAGATAACCTAAAACGTTTCTGGGCTTAATGTTAACCATTATTTATATATATATATATATATATATATATATATATATATATATATATATATATATATTATTTATTACTACTATATTTACGTGCTTAGACAACATAATATATTTAAAGGATTTGTTAGCTAATGTATTTTGGGTATGAAACATAAAGAATTTATTTACTTCCTGACCATTCCCCATGGACAGCACAAGAATAGTAATTACCAGTTATTTTTTTATTTTAGCAATGCAGATGCCACGCCATGCATTCTTTGGATTTGTTCTCTTCCTGGTTTTAATGATTATGTGCTGCTCAGCGTACAATAATGATCGACCTATCTACAAGTGGAGTCCTGTGTGGTTCAGCAGATATTTCCGCAACGAGCAAAAGTACAAAAGAGTATGTACTTATCTTTTATCTTTCTGCCTTTCTTTTAATGCCCCACCAAAGCTCAGTGTATGGGTCTCGAATAAGATAAAGGTTAAAAAATTGCTTTATTATAAATAGAGAGAAACTTAAGCATTGTTAAATAATAAATCTGAAACTGGGAGACCGATAATATTATTGCTTATAAAAATACACCTGCAGTCACTTTTCCTGGTGCGTAGGCACCGACACAAACACCAAATGTGGTTCTGGAAGTGGAAGATAAGGGATTATTAAAATAATAAAATGAAATTACGTAAATTAAAGCCATTTTATGTGACAGGGTCCACCTGCAGCCTATGCTGAGGTACACGAGATACCAGAGGAGTGCGTACCAGAAAACCAGCGATGTGGCTACTGGGGCCTGGAAATGCCTTGTTGTAACCTTTGTCACTGTGTCATGGATCACTGCACATCTGAAGAGTAAGAAATCATAGTACCCATCGGAGTACCCAAAAATGAATGAACTACTGACCCTCGCACCATTAACATTACTTTATATTTTGTTTCACCATCATCTTAGCAGCCCCTTACTTAAATACAACATCTCACGTAGTGCGATTTCGTGGTGTGATCAAATCTTAATTCAGCTAAAGCATCACATCACATAGGATATGAGAGGCTGTTTCTACTTCAATAGCTAAGGCCCCCCTATACGTCCGTGGGTCTTTTGGGAGTGTTGACCTCTTTAATTAGGGTGCTGCCTTCAAACCTGGGCCTTTTAAGCATCCTGGTCGTCGTCTCCGTAGACTTTGGTAGTGCTTGTAGCTAACCCTTGGTACTACTTTGGCTTTTGTAAACTCTTTTAAGCTTCCTCCTGGCACTTACAATTTGGTCTTTGCCAGATGAAGCATTCCTACCTTTGACGCTACAAGTTGTAGGTCACTTTCCTCCATAGGTTTGCTATAACCACTCTCTCTCTGTGGTGGTAGTGGTATGCCAGAACTGCTGGCTCCCAGACAGGTGATGTTTTATGGCACCGAAGGTGGGTTTGTCACTGATGAGTCCCTGCCCCAGGTCGTCTTTTCAGCTCCCAGAGGTGGTATGCCAGAATTTCTGGTTCCCTGCTAAGAGGAATCAACTTTCAGGTGTAGGTTACATGTTAGAGAGCTTGTTCATATTAGGAATTATTTCAAGTTCTCATTAGAATATTTTGTAAAATTATATTTATTAACGCATTTAATTTTCCTTATACCATAAAAATCACGAAGCTTATAGTCTAATCATGTCGTTTCTAATAACCTTAAAATAAATTTCCTTAATTTTTATGAGACTCAGTACTTCTCCATGCCCTACCGCAAACGGTACAACGCCGGCCATACTAACTAGCCTCACCTCCAAAGTGACACCATTCAGCGTAGAATAATGAAATTTTATATAATCTGAAGAGTTAAGAAAATCTTACAATTCTTTTAGTGTACTTCCCTTCTGAGAAAAGACGGGCTTGTGATATAATCACGTTCATGTGTCTGTTCGCCCTTAATAAAGTTCAAAGCAATTGAGAAAATTGACAGTTTCAGTATAAATGCCATAACATTTGAGACTATTTCTTCACATTAATAATTTACCAACATTGACAGCCACAATAATATATATAGAATGAGTCAAAAGTATGTTTACAAATTTTGTGTGCATGTTCCAGGAACAAAAATAAGAAAAAATGTTCCTATGAACATGGGGTCATAAATGTTTCATTTTCGAAATAATAGCCAAAAATAAGTTTCAATGAATTGACTTCATATCAATATGAATCCAGCTTCCAGCAAAGATTTTCAATTAACATTTGGGCAGGAATTGTTGGCGACATGCTCATTGGTCCACACATGCTTCCATTGCGTCTAATAGGACCTTCATATCAGTGATTCTTAAGAAGACACTTACGTCTCCTTGAAGATGTACCACTGAATACAAGAAGACAAATGTGGTTTATGCACGATGGAGCCCCAGCACACTTCTCCCATCGCGTCAGAGATCATCTCGATGAACAGTACCCTCAGCGATGGATTGGGCGTGGCATGGCCACCGAGGTCACCGGACCTGACTCCATTGGACTTTCATCTGTGGGGTCACTTGAAGTCCGTCGTTTATGCAACACCCATAAACAAACATGACGACCTATGGGAACGTGTGCAGAATGATGCCAGATGATACGAGGAAACCCTGGTGTGTACAAATGAATCAGTCAGTCTTGTGTACGTCGTGCTCGGGCATGTGTGGAGAATGGAGGAACAACCCTTGAGCATCTGTTACAAAGAAACATCCCTGTTCTTATTCTTAGAAATAAAGGCATTTAATGAAACTAATTTTTGGCTATTATTTTGTAAAATAAACATTTGCAACCACATGTTCACAAGAATTTTTTTCTTCTAATTTTTGATCCAGGAACGTGCACAAAAAGTTTGTAATCATAATTTTGATTCATCCTGTATTTACCTATCCATTAAATGACATGGTGACAACTATTTAAAATTCACGGAACAAATTATAGTGTACACTACAATGTCACCCCCCATTATGCACCTGTTTCAAGCACTTTGCCCAAAGGACACATCAGAAGTATGAATGCGGTCTCCAATGTCGTGATAAGTTACTCTAAGGGACAGACGTACATACACCGAAGTACCTATTTTCTTATGAAATAAGGAAAGTAGTTAGTATAACTGTGGTTCATACCGAATTTCAGGGTTTGGTACCAAACACAGTGGTTAGCACTCCTGCTTCCTACCCTGGAAGTCCCAGGTTCGAATTCTGGCTTCAAAACTGGCTGTGGTTTTTCATGGATTTCCTCAGTCATTCCAGGCAAATGCTGGGATAGTACTGTATATTAGACCACTAAAAATTTCTTCAACATCCTTTCCAATTCATTATTCACTATCATGCTCTAATTTGAAGCTATATAATCTGAGCTACTGAAAAAGCGTCGTTAAATAAACTATAAATAAATAATTCATTTTTGGTTGCTCTTAATATGAAGAGCAGTTAACAAGTGTATGTATTTTGTTTACAATTTTTTCTAGGCAGTTTTATGAAACAAAGCCGAGTGTTTAAAATGCTCAAATTTAGATGTTTCTTTTTTTCAGGAACTTATTTGAATACAACTGAGGATCAAAAGATGACAGAGAACATTCTTATGTCTTACTGCAATGAAATCTGGATATCCTTCTACATCACAATTAACTATTTACACATACATATTCAGTTTTTAAAACATGCGACGATGTTGTGATTTAAGCAAAGCTTCCTATCTTATTGTTCAAACGTAATGCCAACATAATCATAATTATGAAAACGTAACTTCTTCTTACAGAAATGCTAAAACACTAGATATTACTGGACCTTTGATATTTCATTTATTAAATACTTTTATATGTGTAAACACTGTTTAATCCAGCATTTCAAATAAAAGTGGCATTATCAGAAGACTGTATGCGTCATTTTCCAAACTTCTTCACATGAATAAAAATTTTCTTGGATATTATCCATCGTCTAGTAAATATAAAACGTAAAACGACGTTTCGGAGATGGGACTCTATCTCCGTCTTCAGGTTCCTACACAGTTGGGCCCACTAGATAGAGCTAATCCCTATCTCCGGACAAAGTAAAAAGTGAAAGTCCCGGAATAAAAAGGCATAACCACACCATCCATCCGTGGGACGTAAAAGAATTGACAGTAGAAATCAAGATTCATTAAATACAATAAAGCCAAAAAAACAAAAAACTCACAAAAGGTGGGAATAAATACACATGAATATTAATACGAAACTCGATGCACAACTTGGATTTCTTCGGAGATTACAGGTATCCAAGAAAATTTTTATTCAATTGACTCTTCACCATCGTCAAGAAGTTTTAGACTCTTCACATAACCTATTCTGCCAACTGTGGCCTTCTGGGTTGTGACTGCATGAAATATCGTAGTTACCAACATTATAGAGCAATACATCGCCTCCAGCTTCATGGTCGACTATGTTCCACTGTCATAAAAATAACTGATTACTGACACTTAAATTTACATTTCTGGATGTTAGATGCATACAGAATGGAATATATTAGACCTCATCACTCTTTCATTCTGAAAAAAAAAAAGTCCTGGAAATTAATATTATTACAAAACAAAACAATAACACGACAGCTATTTAAGTCCTTCATGCATATTGTAAAACACATTTTCAGCTGTTGTAAGTTACAAACCAGACAACACAGTTTGCAGACGCAGTTTTGACTTTGTTCTTGTGACGTCTGCCTATTTCATACCAACTGAACAAGGTGGTTAACACTTCTGCTTTGTATTTTGGAGGTCTTGGGTTCAATTTCAGCCTGGAAGTCAACTATCCTGACTGAGGTTTTCCTCAGTCCACACAAAGAAATGCTGGAATAGTACCTTAAATTGAGCCATGATCACTTCCTTACCCATCCTTTCCAATTTATTATTCAGTAATCATACTCTCGTTTAAACTGTATTCTCCGAGATACTGAAAGCGTCATTAAACAAACCTCGATAAAGTAAGATGCAAGCCTTAATACAAAAAAGAAGGAGAAGATCATTAGATCATCACATAAAGATCAAGGAACATGAAATAGAAGTGGTGCAAAGATTCACATACCTGGGAGTATGCATAACAAATAAGAATGAGGAATTGGTAGAAATACAACGCAGAATTCAAGCGGCTAATAAAGCATATTTCTCGATATTACCACTGATAAAATTCCATGGAATAAATAATAAAGTAAAAATCACATTATATAAAACTCTCATCCGTAGCATGACATACGGGAGTGAAACATGGGTACTCGACCTGAATGAAGCAGATAAAGTGGATCTGCTTGAACGGAAAATCCTGAGGAAAATTTTCGGCCCAACACAAGAAGCAGGTGAATGGAGGATAAAAACTAATCAGGAAATCTATAAATTATATAAAGACATACCATTGTCACAATTTATAAAAATCAAGAGTGTAACCGTTCTTCCTCTTTCTTGGGTGATCGCAGGGTCCGCTACGATGTGGCTGGTAGTGATTGTTGGGTTCTTTGCTCTGCTCAGCTAGTCGGTATGAGTCGACTCCGTCTCATTTGGTGTAACAGCCAGGTCGTAACAGCACGATTAAACGCTCGGATTGATTGGGTGGAACTCTATTTATTTAGGACCTGCGTGATCGTTGATCTACATACGCTGATCCCACGTCACGCAGTCCTACACTTGATGTTGTACACTTTACAGCTTCCACACTTCTGACAAATACATAGCCACCTTCGTACACATGTACGAATCTCTGCAACTTAACGTAATGTAGTATAGTGTAACGTGCTATAATAATAATACCCCCTGCGGCTAAAAAAAACCCTTTTTATATCGTATACACCCATACGGTTGGGACATCAAAATCTCCCACTTCTCCCAAAAGGGAAATGTAACCTCAACTCCTATTGGTGTGGGTCCAGGTTCGGTTCTTAGGACCTCCCCTTTCCCACCAATCCTCAAGGAGTTTCCCTCACATTGTTAATTCTAGAGGGCGTTTCCAATGAGCGGCCAAAACCCACTTAGGCCAAGTGTAGGTGATTTTATGTACGAGGGAATTCTCAAGTCTGGAAATTTCTAGAACTCCTCTTGAGTTCCCACGCACTTCACACCCTGCTATACCACTTATAACCACATGTGCATTCCGATCCCACGCCTACAACATGCCCAAAACGTAAAGGCACATCGGTTCGAAGGACCTTCCCCTTCCCACTGATCCTCAGGAGTTTCTCCCACACTGTCAATTTCCCAAAGGGCGTCCGCTAACGAGCGGCCGACCCATTTAGACCAGCAGCAGGCAATTTTATGTACAAGTCTGGAAATTCCTGAAACCCTCTGCGTTACCACGTACTGCAGATCTCGCTGTACCACTCATAACCAGATGTCCATTTCCGATTCCAGAGTACAAATTAAATACAAAGAAATCACAAACTGACAAAATAAAGCATGACAATACGTGGCTAATGCAACGACAACAAAAAAAGACCTCATGATCTATCACACAAGAGTTGCGTTTCTTACAAGTACAAAAAAAATCAGCATACACCAGTAGAGGGATTGATGAGCGGTTACAAGAGACTTCAATGGGCAGGTCACCTGATTCGGATGGACGACATCCGAATTCCAAAGATGGTATTCAAAGGAAGTGTTGGAGGAAGAAGACCAAGGAACAGATGGGAGGATGCAGTTCAAACGGATGCCACACTGCTCCTGAGGATTAGAAATTGGAAGAAGGCAGCGGAGGATAGGACCGAATGGAAGAGGAGAATTGAGGAGACCATGGACCGAATACGGACCGGAGAGCCATAGAAGAAGAGGAAAGTAAGATGAAACATGTATCTGTGAGCTAAATATGTTAAAGAGGATGTCTTTAAGGTGTTAAAGTAACTAACTGGACAGGCAGAAAGCACATTATATTAAATACATGTTTTATTCATTCACGGCCCAGCCTGGAAACTTACACTCACTGCAACCTTTGTACATTTTTAAGATAACAATAACTCGAGAGGGACTGATCAGATTTTTACAAACTCTGGTAAGGAGGATATGCATTTACAGGATAGTCCAAACTTGTACTTCTTAATTTCCTACAAATAGTGTTACCAACAGAAAGATCCTCAAAGTCATGTGGTCAAAGACAGATTCTATTATTAACTGCCATCTTATACACGACTGAGGATATCACATTAGCCGTTGTGTGGTGTAAAAAATACTTCTGGAATTTTTGTGTATTCCAAAGGGTACGATTTTTCTTACTTCTTTAGAATCCCTAGTTTGTGGTAAAAAGGCTTTATGTGTATTCAGTCCAGCTCACAGAAAATGTAGCACGATGAAGCAGTGGCAAAGGTTAAAATGGAAATAAACAAAAATGTCTGATTGTGAAGTTGGACACAAATACAAGGACACGTATTCAAATTAAATACGGTGGAACCTAGACATGCCGCGCCTTGTTATAACGCGGACTCGGACATACCGCAGCTGTGATCATGTCCCCCAATATGATTACATATGTTTTACATATTTCACAAAAACGTGGGTAGCTTAAAACATGGGTACCGAAGTCGTCCCCCCCGAAACCCGCGTTATATCGAGGTTCCACTGTAATTACGTGTCTACACAGTTATTCCTCATGCAAGAAAAATGGCAGTATGTACAATTGAAATCTGTGATAGAAACGAGAGGGATGTATTATCAACGACAACTCACGAGGAGCTTTATTGTATGAACACGTAATGTTTTCAGCGGAATTGGCGGCTGAGTCGAGTTCTGCTCTTTGTGAGTGACCAATCAGTGCAAAGGTCTGTTGGTAAGCAGGGAGACCTCAAGTCTGTTCAGAAACCCCGTGGTAGAAGCATCAGTAGCCGCAATGCATTGTTGCCAATACTTACATGTTGTTTGCGTAGTGTTGTGGAATCCAATGTTCCGCGATGCTACTACATCTGGCACCACTCGATGTTGTTTCCTCACTATCTTGCCCCTCCACCTACCACCACTACTTCCAATCATGGCACAGTACATGTGGTTGGTGCACGCTTCAGCTGCCAATTCCGCTGAAAGCTGTTATAGTATATTTTAAAGTGCTTGATGATTTATATATATATATATATATATATATATACGAGGTGCGATCGGAAAGTTTCTAGACTGCGCCTATAAAAACCCGTACACTTATCTCAGGTATTAAATTCATCCATCATCCTCGAAGTAGTTCCCCTGGGAGTGAACACAACGATCCCAGCGCCGCTGCCAAGCCTGGAAGCATCCCTGGAAATCTTTCTTTGTCAGCCTGTCAAGCACCATCTGCGATTCTGCCTGAATCTCTTGCCAAAGATTCGCCAAAATGGCTACGGAAACCTATGAAATGCTAAAGCAAGCATTTGGGGAGTCCGCAATGGGTCGTGCACAAAACTTTTGTGTGGCATTCACGTTTTAAAAATGGCCGAACCTCTGTCAATGATGAAGAGCGTTCTGGACGACCATCTTCGAGCACAATGCCCGAAAATGTTACGAAGATTCGGCAGGCCATTCACGAAGATCGACGTCGTACCATCAACGACTTGTGCGACATTGTTGGGATAGGCTGTGGGACCTGTCAGCCGATTCTAAAGGAAGAACTCCACATGCGACGCATCCTGTCTGAGGACCAGAAGCAGAATCGACTTGACTTCTCGTTTGTCAGGAGCTCAAAGATCTTGCAAGAACTGACCCCAACTTCCTTTCTAAGCTCCGTGTGACTTCTTCCTCTTCCCAAAGATGAAAATTCAGCTAAAGGGAAGGAGATTTGAGACGATAGAAGAGATTCAGGCAGAATCGCAGATGGTGCTTGACAGGCTGACAAAGAAAGATTTCCAGGGATGCTTCCAGGCTTGGCAGCGGCGCTGGGATCGTTGTGTTCACTCCCAGGGGAACTACTTCGAGGGTGATGGATGAATTTAATACCTGAGATAAGTGTACGGGTTTTTATAGGCGCAGTCTAGAAACTTTCCGATCGCACCTCGTATATACTGACCAGAATTCTGAACATGAGATGTAAAAAACACTACTGTCAATTTCAGTCAAGGGGCTTCATCTCTGACCTGGTACTTGGCTTTGTTATGGATTTAAAGAGGTCGTGGTCGTAGCAGCAGTACTAGAAGAAGCAGCAGCAGTAGTAGTAATGGTAGTAGTGGTAGTGGCCGACATAGCAGCAGCAATAGCAGCACTTTCTGAAGCCTGCTTCTCCATTTCTGCAAGTATTCGGTGCCTACGTATATTAGAGAGTACTCCATCCAAACTAGTGGTTTTCTTCTTGGCACTTCCTTTAGGGCCCCCTTCGCCTGTTCTTCTTGGTGTGAATTTTGGTGTCGACATTTCATCCATAAAATCAAAATCCGACTTCTCTTGCGGTCTGTAACACGAAGGCATGTGAATATGAACACCAGAGAAAGTGTAAAAGAAATAATATCGACATGTCATAGGTTTGTATAATTTTGTTGACCTATAGAGATGCAAATAGTGAGTACAGAGCCTCTTGAAACTGTACCCTGGTCCCCCATTCCTGAACAAAATGACAACACATTTTGAACCTTACAATACTAACACCTACTGAAATCTTTGTCAAATTATTGTTGGTGACTGATTAGAACGCTGGCCTTGTAATCCTGGGGAGCCCGAATTTATAACTTGTGTTGGGCAAGGCCGTGGTCTAGGCAACACGGAGTTTTCCTCCGGGGGCTTACCCGGTTTTTCCGTGGCATGCTAACAATTACTCCATTCTCACAGAAAAGAAGGCAATGGCAAACCACTTCTGGATCATCTGCCAAGAACGTATATGAACAGGTCCCAGTCCGAGAAAAGGATGGAAGGATCCTGTTCATATGGACCTGTCGTCAGACAGAACACTAAAAAAATAAAATAAAAATACCAAAACCAAGTACTGCACATTACTGAAATATCTGACACGTAAATGAAACACACTGTAAAAGGAAACATATCGTTTGGTTTCATACTCTTACTTGGACTCTAAACATTCCTCATCCTTCTGACAGAAGTCATCCTGTGCGGGAGAAGGGACACGCCGACCAGGGCACTGCCATTCCAAATCTATGATACCTTCCTTGTCCAGCAACTCATATAATGCAACTATATCTGTAGCTGATGGCTCCCACACATCCTAAAAATAAAACCTTTATTGTGTTACATTTCTTCTTCTTGTATGGCGCAAAAGCCCGAAGTCGACCCTTGGCCTCCTCCCATGTGGGAGGTTTCTATGTCTTTGAAGTGTGCATTTATTAGTGAGTGACAAGCCCACTGCCTCTGTACAATTTCTACTCAATCCTGATTTATCTGCTAGAGCCATCTAGCAGTGATTCAGGAGAGACTTGGGTGAGAAATGGCCACTGAATTTTACTTATGGAACATCTCATTCATGCTCGTAAGGTTCTTTTACATGTCATAAATCTATGACATGGAATCGTTGGCTTTACTTCCCCTCTGAAGAAAGCTGTACTACAGATTTTTATCACCCTTAAAAATCCATCGACCTTGGCCGGATTTGAACCCGCGAACCTAAGGTCCAGTGGCAAACACACTACACTAACCACTAGTCAATCGAGGGCAACATTAATATATATACTCAGTTTAAAACAAACTTGAAGAATGCATTCCCTTAGCAATCTTTACTTTCTTATATCCTACACGTGGGTAATGTTTGCAAATACAGTTGCCATTTGAAGATGATCTATTTACTTTCTTCGTTATTAAAGAAGATAGTAACAATGTTATGATAAAAAAACACTAATAAATGCAGGTGGCAAAATAACAACTGTCTTAAGTTCCACAGAAGGTGGAGAATTTCTGTATAGCCAAAAGAATTAGATTCTTAAGAAGGCCCCTGAATTCAACATTATGGCCAACTGGTTAACTCTCCTGCTTCATATTTGTGAGGTACCAGGTTCAAATTTTGGCACATCATGACCGAAGCTGTTATGGTTTTCTTCAAGTCCTCCAGGAAAATGCCATTCCTTTCATTGGGCAAAGACAGTTTCCTACCAAGTCTTTTACAATTCATTATTAATTAGTCATTATATAATTTAATGCTATACAATCTGATTCTCGGTCAGATTGTATAGCATTGAATTATAGACTAGATACTTTTGTGCTGGTAAAAACGTTTTAAAATATCACTGGTACTTATCTTATATAAGAATTATTAAGAAATCTATTGTTGCATTAATTTGTTGTGTCATAATATGTACAAGATGGATGACATTGAAGCTAAAAGACTCCATAACGCAGAATATGAGAGACAGTACAGAAAACGTAAAAAAATAGAAGTATTAAATAATGAACTCCAGAGTGTATGGTCAATGGTGAAAAATTTTTAATTGTAACCCTGTATATTTGTAATCACGAACCTATTGATGATTGTAAGAGACTTATTTTG
The DNA here is from genome assembly GCF_977971745.1 of Zootermopsis nevadensis. Lineage (NCBI taxonomy): Eukaryota > Metazoa > Arthropoda > Insecta > Blattodea > Termopsidae > Zootermopsis > Zootermopsis nevadensis. The sequence goes on along the minus strand of NW_028259141.1, from coordinate 2,201,774 downwards.
AGTCATTTGAGAAATTATACAAAGATGTTTTCAGTTATGGACACAGAAAATCCTAATACAATGCTGATAATAATGACAGGAAATTTTAACATTGTTTTAAAGAAGGAGGAAAATCAAAGCTTTCTCATATTTATGGAGAAAACGTTTGGCTTAATGTTGATGTCAAATCCTCAATGTAGTACTACTAGATCAAAATCTTGTATAGATATTGTGTTTGCACGATATGTTGATAGTCTAAAATGTACAAATTTTATAACATATTTCACCTACCACAGACCCATCTTAAGCATAACTAATTCAAGGTAGGCAGTACTGTCTTACTCAAACTTTAATCAGTTGTAAAGCGGGTATAAAGAAAATATTTAGAATAAAGTCACTATATAAACTCCTTACCGTATAGACGTATTTACGTCAAATTCTCCGGAACCGTGGTTCCACTGTCACTTTTTTAAAGGTTACATAGACCTGGTATACTTTACTTATGTAAGGTTAGGGTGCACATTACAAAGTGGACACCTGTTCCACATCCTGTTTACTAGGATCTATAACATGCATATATCTGTCTTCACTTGCTTTATTACTAATACTAACCTCTTCCGAGAACCTACACAGAACGCACAAAAATTAACACTAACCTTTCCTTCAACACCATAATTTTCATCATCTGAGCAAGGAAGATTCCATTCGTCTTGTTTGCCGGATAATTCAACCATTTCCGAACTTACGTACAACAGAGTTCGATTAACGCAAACATTAGACATCGATGAACGTCCGTAAAAACAAATAATCCGGGAAAATTAATACAATATTGTACTTGCTTCCCCGACATAATGTAACGTTGAAAGCAAAGATATTCATTCGTATGTTGGCGGTACTGCCCACAAATTATACCATTACTGAACACCAACGTTTGCAAACTTTACCACAGAAATATATTAACACGTCTTTTTCCGTAGAGTTTACGGTGGAAACCATGGAATTACTTTCAATAAATTACAAGAAACACTGTACAAAAATTATTTGAAACTGCAAGCAACTATTTGTTTTCGTAGTTTGTAGCTGCACTCAAGGCGACACGTCACACTGCTATGAGTCCTGTTTCCACTGGTCAACAGAAGTCTCTAAATGACTTCCCGGATGAAATGCTCCTAGAAATTTTATCCTATTTTGGACCAGAGGACTTATGCCTCATAATTTCCAAAGTGTGTGAGCGGTGGAATGCTCTGACAAGAGACAGAACACTCTGGAAATCACTTTCCCTTAAATGTAATTATGATTCTGAATTCATGAGGGTTGTACAGGTAAGCCAAAATCAGCTTTTTTAAAGTCTTGCTATTTGGTGTATAAAGTGATTCATAATTTCCTTGTCTATCCTAAACTGAAGTTACGGATTGGATGCATGGATCTGATTCCCAGTATGGACAGAAGCATGTTGCTTTAAGTTGTCATTAATACAAGCAAAGTGACTCTTCTCAGTAAACTATTCATAGAACCCAATCCCACTGTAATTATGACTTGATACTTGCAGAAGTTTAGGTAACAGTCATATGCACATAATACATGCTCTTCCTCCGACCATTCTTTATTTTTTATATATGCTTGGATGCGCTACAAAAAGCTAATGTGACCAACATAGATGAAGGCAGATGGTGTTCTGCTTTACGCTTTAAGTAATTGAATACTTTATACACCTACTCTTTGAATCTTATTGGCTCACAAGGGCATGTGACAGTTGATGTGCAGAAGCATCAAAAAGTCAGCTTCCATTGAAGATTTCTGTCTTCTGGTTTGTTGCGCCATGTAGTATGGTAGGTGTTTACCAACGTTTAAGAGGTCATACTGCCTTTGTCATCAGGCCGTGGTTGCGTTGTCTGTGCCTGCATTATGAACTTCAACGTTGCATGGGTATTACAGTGGACATTAAGCCGAGTAACTCAATTTAGATAATACACCAACTCATGCACAATTAAATGTTCAGTGTGGTATCACATAAAGTGCAACCTTTTACAGTGCTTTATAACAAACCATTGTTTCACAAAATGTATGATTTTAATAGACTAATGAATTAATGTTTCTGCCATTGATGATGACCTCTTGAGGTCAAAACGTGTTTGGCACAAAGTGCTATTTAATGTGTAAACAGTTTTTGTTCATATGCATGATTTTTATACATGTACATTTAAGCATCTGCAGGAAAATAGGTATTTTATATTTGTCATAGAATTTCTTTTATTCGTGGCCAGATTACAGTGCTAATAAAATAATATCTGGCAGGTATTAACAGATGTCCCCGCACTGCATTCATTCAACATCTACGGACGTGAGGATGCAGCTCAACTTTTGGAATTTCTGTTTGATACCTGTGACTATCTCAATGAACTGATTCTCCAATTCTGCAATCTTGGTGAGGACAGCACTCGCCTCTTGACTGATATTGTAGCCTTCTACCCTGATCTGGAAGTGTTGGTACTCAAGGGTTGTAAGCCACTTACAGATGCTGGGTATTCGCTCATCCCACGCCTACAGAAACTCTCAGGACTGAACCTTTCACATTGTAAGGTAGATTGCTATGCATATCTTATCTTTGTACTCCATGTGTGACGTGCTTGAATTTATGTGAACTATTTCCCTGCCATGATCCTCTCTGCTAGTCTTTGGATGTTTATTTCCTAGTGCTGTTATTGTGTTATTTTTCTGGGTATTGGTTGGGAAGCCTGAGGGGAAGAGACCACTGGGGAGACCTAGACGTAGATGGGAGGATAATGTCAGACGGGATCTATGGGAGATAGGAGTTGAAGGAGACTGGATTTTGTTGGCCCAGGACAGGGTCCGGTGGAGGGCTTTGGTTAATTCGGTGATGAACCTTCGTGTTCCGTAAGCCATCTGGTTGGTTGGGTCCACTATTTGGGAAGCCTGAGGGGAAGAGACCTCTGGGGAGACCTAGACGTAGATGGGAGGATAATCTCAGGCGGGATCTATGGGAGATAGGAGTTGAAGGAGACTGGATTTTGTTGGCCCAGGACAGGGACCGGTGGAGGGCTTTGGTTAATTCGGTGATGAACCGTTGGGTCCACTATTTGGGAAGCCTGAGGGGAAGAGACCGCTGGGAAGACCTAGACGTAGATGGGAGGATAATCTCAGGCGGGATCTATGGGAGATAGGACTGGATTTTGTTGGCACAGGACAGGGTCCGGCGGAGGGCTTTGGTTAGTTCAGTGATGAACCTTCGGGTTCGTAAGCCTTCTAGTTAGTTAGTTATTGTGTTATTTGCATAAAATACATAGCAAGACTGCACAACGGGCTTATCATGTCTATCTAGTTGATTCAACTTGAGAGCCACTGTGCGGATTTTGATTAAATATTATGTGGCGGTTATGCTATTCTGCACGACCTGAAAATGATATTCTGAATATCCTGTAAGCAGTTATAAAGAAATTGTGGATGAGGAATGTTGTGAGGTTGACATTAAAGTGCTTTGATCTGGTGGCTAAAGTGGGAACTATCAAATGAGGCAGGTTTAATACTTTTAAATGTATTCAAAGTAGATAAGCCTACTCACTTGTAGCTCGTTTACGACTGACCAACACCCCCTGTACTCTCTACTCTCTGCTTATGGACTCCATCAAGTCAACTGTGCATTTGGTCAACATGGGCTACATGGGATTGTATATTAAGAAGTGGCACAACCTTGTATAACATTTTATTGCCACAATCTTGTTTATCTCGGGTGCAGGTCTTTTGTAAGCGTTGTTCAGTTTTTACAAAACAATCTGTCAGTTCTCACATGATCTGTAGCTTTGAGGCTTGGGGTACATGGTTTTTGAATGCATCTTTGGAATTATGTATCTGTTATTGGTCCTGAGGTTCATTTATTGAGTATACAGATATGTTGTTGGCTGAGCTATTCCATGATATGCGTGTGCATACAGCTGTTCAGTAGTAGTGATATCACACTACATTGGAGCATGAACAGTTCTTTAATTTGTAGTTTATTAAATACACTTCTCCACAAGAGACTGAATAACCAGCCAAAGAGTATGAGATATAATGAGAGAAAGAACTGATTTGGTATGGCCATGTAAAACAAATGAAAGATGAAAGACTACTGAGAGCAGCGATGGAATGGGTACCTCCAGAAAAGAAGAAACGCGGAAGGCCGCCAAGAACATGGGGAGAAGGCACTAAAAAAGCAATGAGCGACAGAGGCCTTACAGAGGAACAAACCAACAACAGAGGAGAATGGAGAAGAAATTTGGGGAACGGAAGGTGACGTCAGACGCTCTGAAACCGATTTATACATATAAAATACATTTTATATTAAAATATGTTTCATATAAAAGTTACAGATCTTATGGAGATGCGTACCTTATACCACATATCATTTTTTGCTTTTGACAAATGTGGTAGACAGTTTGATTTTTAATTTCTCGCAAAGTTGGCCAGTTTAGTGCAAAATTTAATCTTCTTTACCATCTTTCTTTAATATAGACTTCCAGTACCAAATTTCATCAAAATCCATTCAGTAATTTTAGATCTGGAACATGCAACACAATCTCCCCATTGTGTTCATTTTATGCACTTCATCCTATGAATTTTGTTTTTATTTGTAGTGTTCTGTCTGACGACAGGTCCATATGAACAGGATCCTTCCATCCTTTTCTCGGACTGGGACCTGTTCATATACGTTCTTGGCAGATGATCCAGAAGTGGTTTGCCATTGCCTTCTTCTGTGTGTGAATGGAGTAATTGTTGGGATGCCACGGAGGAAAACTCCGTGTTGCCTAGACCACGGCCTTGCCCAACACAAGTTATAAATTCGGGCACCGCCGGGAATCAAACCGAGACCCCAGGATTACAAGGCCAGCGTTCTAACCGCTAGACCACCGTGGCCATATCCTATGAATATACAATCATTAATGCAACATTACCGATACATAAGAATCTATTGTCTGAGTCACAGACGGTCATTAAACAAACCACAAATAAAAGTAAATACTGATAAGTACCTTTCCACTTGAAGTATAAAAAGATGTTTTCTTTTCAACAGGATCTAACAGGGAAAACTGTCTGTGATATTGTGGAAAGTTGCCAGAATTTGAAGAAACTAAACTTGGATGATGTGACAAAGATCTTTGATGATGATGTAATATGTATCATCAGAAAAGTTGGAGGCCAGCTGACATCTTTGATCTTAGATGGGGAAGATCTCACAGATGTTGCATTTTCTTACCTTAATAATTGTGCCAGGTAACATGCACTTTGATTTTTGCACAGTAAGATGAACGATTTAATTTGCATTACATATTTATTTATGGGCTGGGATAGCTTAGAAAAAGTATGGGCTTGGATGACCAGGGTTGTCTCCACAGTCATTGAAGTAAAGCCCATGCATTCTAGATATACAGGATGATTCAAAAGGTTGGGGCCAAACTGAAGGAACGTATAGAGGGACTCAGAGAGAACAACTTTCGAATAGGAATCCATGTCCTCCGAAGTTATCCTGAGTCAGTCGAGGCCATTGAAGGTAGGGAAGTCTGATAACATACCTCTGAAATAATCGTACTTTGCTATTCTCCTACTAGCTTAATTTTGGCCAGAATACTTGCTGCATCTGACGTGGTCCGTGGGACTCCTGGGGTATTTGAAATGGTGCGCCAGAGTCTCGTTCGCTGATGCAATGCCTGCATTGAATGTGGAGGATGCCACTTTGTAAATTTGGTTTGTAAGATTGCTAATGTAATCCTTGTTTTATTTGTAGTGTTCTGTCTGACGACAGGTCCATATGAACAGGATCCTTCCATCCTTTTCTCAGACTGGGACCTGTTCATACACGTTCTTGGCAGATGATCCAGAAGTGGTTTGCCATTGCCTTCTTCTGTGTGTGAATGGAGTAATTGTTGGGATGCCACGGAGGAAAACTCCGTGTTGCCTAGACCACGGCCTTGCCCAACACAAGTTATAAATTCGGGCACCGCCAGGAATCGAACCCGAGACCCCAGGATTACAAGGCCAGCGTTCTAACCGCTAGACCACCGTGGCATGGTGTAATCCTTGTACATTAATAAAAAACAAAACTAAGCTGGTAGGAGAATAACAAAGTACGATTTTTTCAGCGGTATGTTATCAGACTTCCCTACCTTCAGTGGCCACGACTGACTCAGGATAATTTCGGAGGACATGGATTCCTGTTCAGAAGTTGTTCTCTCTCGAGTCCCTCTATACGCTCCTTCAGTTTGGCTCTAACCTTTTGAATCACAGTAGTGGAGGTTAGTGGCTAGCTTCATACCCTGACTGTTTTATCCCCCAGAAAAATACACTCTGGTTCCCAGTGCATATGAAGCTGGTTGGGTGACAGAACTGGTCTGCTGAGTAGCACAGAGAAAATCATGCCCTTGCTAGGAGTCGATCTGCAGTCACTTTATTGACTTAACTGTCCTCCTCAGCTGATTAATTTGATGACTTAAGAAAATCACAGAACTCTGATCTGTGGTGTCTGTAAAAATATGCATCTTTGTATTTTCTTCGTTAATCGAATAATTTGTGGATTTTAATTATTTCAAGCTCAGGAATATTTTGCATCCACTGTACAAGATTACAAATTATATTTTCTTATGCCACTTATTATGAGTTATTTTATCCGAGAAATTCATAAAACCAGATTTAAAAAAACTGTCTTACAAACAGGGAGACCATTCATGGCACTCAGGAAAAAAAAACAGACTAGCCAACTATTTGTAAACGTGTAGCAGAAGTGATGATGTAAATTTGATGTCAAGCAGTGGAAAGGTTTGCCATCCCTGCTAAATAATACTTGAATATGGAAAGGGTTATAATTATTTTTTATAATTTAACCATGCTGTTTCATCTGCATAGGTTATGTAGAATTGAACAAGATGGGAATATGGTTAGTAATGTTTAGTTTGTAAGCATCTAGAAGGAATAGTATTAAAAAATATATTAAAATTGGCCGTCATCACAATATAAGATAATTAAAAGATTAAAATATCATTTTACGTTCCGTATCGAATACTCGATTTACATGTGGAACATTTACGACATGTTTCGGCTATATATAGCCGTCATCAGGTGTTACGTTATAAACTTTTTAACTGAATTACTGATTTTTAATGATTTTCATGTCGTAAATGTTCCACATGTAAATCGAGTACTCGATATGGAACGTAAAATGATATTTTAATCTTTTAATTATCTTATATTGTGATTGACGGCCAATTTTAATATAATTTTTAATACTATTTAAATAAATCACAATATGACGCACCTACAATATCTAGAAGGAAGTAGTTATGGCCTATTTGAAGGTATTAGGCTGGAAATACTGAGGAAACATTAAAAGTCCATGGGAATATCCACATGTCTCAGCCAGAATTTTAAAATGGCTACCTCCACAGTAAAAAATATAGAGCATCGTCACTTCATGCCAGCTGTTTGTCTGGATAATGTAGCTGATATTACCGATGTGATGCAGGCTTCAGCAACTGGAAGTGTCCTTCTGTGAAGAGATGACAGACAAAGGGTTGCTGGAAGGGATCGGGCCACTTCAGGAACTTAGGTCATTGCGTCTCAAGAAAGGTCAGAATTTGACTGCTTCTGGTTTGTCCACATTCCTCCATCGACCTGCCATGGCATGCATAGTGGATCTAAACCTGTCGGAGTGCAGCAGTCTGGATGATCATGGTTTGGAAGGGATTGCGAACAGGTACAGTAAGCTGATTGTGGTCTTCTAGGTGGTCAACAGTGTTTTGGAGGAACATATTGCCTTCATATTCAAGGTGATAGAGGCATCTGAAATGTTGGTAACTACCATCTAACTCCATGACCATGTAGTGTTAACCCAGAAGACCAGTCAACATCTTCACTGCTATGGGAATGTCAAATCTCACATTAATTTAATTAGCATATTTAGGTGTCTGACTGTAGTGGTCTCTTGCCTCTGAAGACTTGAAGGGCAATTAATTCTTGGCAGTGTTTCACTTCATCCTAACATTTAAAAATGATGGAAATAATTAGGTACCTTGATTTATCGCCCAATAAGAGGATCGTCTGAACTACTTTTGCAAATGTTAAGACACCGATTCAGAATTATTGCACCATTGTGTATTATTATTATTCAATTCAATTAATTTATTTACGTGTTTGCCAACAGCAAGAAGCCAATAACAGGCAAACACTGATAATATATACAATAATAGTGAAATAAAAATTAAAAATCTTACACAAACGGATTAACTAAACTTATAAATATACAGTATTAAATATAACTGCCAAGTACAGGCAAACCCAAAATAGAAACAATATTAACACAGAGCAAAAAATGAAGGAATATAAATAAAAACAAAATAATCCACGTAGGGAACACTAATATAATTGTAAAACTTTAAAAAATATAAAAAGACAGATAACCAAGCTAGATCATTTCCCTTGTTGAGAACGTTCGCTCAAGGGAGACAATGTTTGTGCTAAATACGTCCAAAGATTTACATACGTCATTTGCAGCGATGACGCACCTGGCTGAAGGACTATGCCTTAGTGCACTGCTCACACTAAAAGTAGAAAATTCTCTTATTTGCCTCGCCGGCACACGTAAACCAACAGCGTCCATAATGGAATGGCAATTTATTTTGCCCTTAAATACATTAATAAGAAATAACGCATCGAGATGTCGTCGTCTGGAATAAAGTGTTCTAAAATTTAAAGTAGATAGGATCAGTTCATATTTTCGGGGGATATTAAACTGGAAAAATCGGTAATTGCATAAACTGGCAAATTTTCTTTGAATATTTTCTAATTTATTAGAATCTGTCTGTGTAAGATTATTCCAAACGACCGTGGCATACTCAAGCTTTGACCTAATTAAAGCATTATATAAAACAACAAGGCTGTCTAAAGAGGAAAAATTATAAGTAATAAAATGAATAAGCCCTAAGGTCCTTAGTGCCTGGGAATGAACACAATTTACATGACAGTGAAAATACAGTTTACTGTCTAACAAAACACCAAGATCTTTTATACAATTTGTACGCAAGATTAAAAAGTCACTAACAATGTAATTAAAATGGATACTGTTGGTTTTACGTGTGAACGATATAATTTTGGTTTTCTCTATGTTAAGTTCCATATTGTTATCATTACACCACTCATGTACGGAATCGATATCTGCTTGAAGAGCTCTGCAGTCATGCACAGATTTAATATCGTGATATAGTTTCAAGTCATCGGCAAATAAGAGAAATTTAGAATACTTAATAAGAGAGGTCCCAAGGTAGAGCCTTGTGGAACTCCAGTTAACACCGCGTAGAAAGAAGGGACTGTCCTAAATTACAAACAAAGGCAGATATGGATGATAAATAACTTTGGAACCACTTGGCATAAGGAGAAGATAGTCCAAATTTATTTAGCTTTTTCAAAAGAATAGAATGCGGGACTGAATCAAAGGCCTGCCTAAGATCAAAATACACAGAGTCGATCTGTCCCTGTGAACAAACCGACGGCTGAACATCATTAAGGTAGGTAACTAAATTAGTTACCGTAGATTTTGATTTACAAAAACCATGCTGACTGGGGTGTAATTTGAATTTGAAATAAAAGGAAAGGTGATCATGAACAATGCTTTCAAAAATTTTGGACAGGTTATTAAGGATCGAAATAGGCCTATAGTTAGATACTAAGGCGCTGTTGCCTTTCTTAAAAATCGGCACAACAGCCGCTCGCTTCCATAACAAAGGAAAGTTCCCAGTTGATAAACTAAGGTTGAAAATATGGCGTAAGAGAGGAGTTAAAATCTCAGAACAAAATTTTATAATGAAATTTGGAATCTTATCAGGTCCGACGCATTTCGTCGAACGGAGACGACTAATTGCCCGCGTAACATCATCAACAGAGATACGAGGAATATTCAAAACATCAGAACTAGTCGTAACATTAACGCAAGAAGGGGAGTTAAAAACAGAACGAAAGCGGTCAGCAAAAGCCTCAGCGATTGCCTGGGGTTCCGTGATAAAACTGTCTCCAACTTTAATTTGTGTAATCGACTGGTCTTTCTTTTTGAAATTAGAAATATATTTCCAAAAGTGCTTTGGTTGGGTTTTCAAATTTTCTTCAATAGTTTTTAACCAAACCAATCTATCTGATTTAATAGTCAATTTAACTAGTTTACGATAGTGGGAAAAAACGCTATAATGATAATCAGATTTAGATTTTTTGAATTTCTTAAGAGATGCATTCTTCGTTCTAATGTAATAGACAAGAGTTTTGGAAAACCAATGAGGAAATGCAGAATTTCTGGGTTTTACAAGGGGAATAGCTAGGTTGATGGCCTTCGACACAGTAGCCGTGAGATTATTAACTGCAGCATCAACCGAGTTTTCATTAAGAACGCAAGACCAGTCAGAGTTTTCTAGGGCATGGTAAAGTAATAAGTAGTCTCCTTTCCCGTAATTGCGTCGAGGAGTAAGCGAGGTATGTTGATAGTCAAGACTTAGTTTAAGATTAAGGACAAGAGGCGGATGATAGTGGTCAGGAGGGACCAGCGAGTGAGGAGAAAGGGAAATGCTGAGATCGCTGAAGTTTGTAAAGACAAGGTCGAGCAGGGCATTGTTAGGAACGCAGTCGTTGCGCTGATTTAGACCAAGAAAGCAGGAGGTGGCGTAAAGAGAATTTCCTTTAATTTTGCTATAGTAATAACAATTAGAGGAAGGGGTGCCGTTTAGCCAGTCAAAATTGGGGACATTAAAATCTCCTAACATGACCACCCGATAGAGATGCGAGTTTAGGTTTACTTCTAAAGTGTTTAGATAATTTTTAATTGCTTTTATATCACAATCCGGCGCAAAGTAATGATTCCCTATAAGTAGACTGTGGTTGTCTCTAACAGGAATTTCAATCCACACACACTCTTCAATCGTTTCTAGATCATACCTTCGTTTAACGCCACGGAAAGACTTTGAAACTGCAGTCAGCACTCCGCCTCCCCGTTTTTTATTGGAGCTTACGTAATCCCTATCGGCACGAAACACGTAATAGGATTCAGGAAAAATATTATAACTTAATATAGAGTCATTAAGCCAGGTTTCCGTAATACAGTAAATTCCGGACGTGCCAGCGAAAACATTGTCAATGAATTTACTGCATTTGGTTCTTAGACCCCTGACATTTTGATAAAATATATCAAAATAATAATAATAATAATAACGCTCAGGAAATATTTGGCCAACATCCCGGGCGAACACAACGTCAGGGAACTTCAGAAAACTGCCATTTTGGGAACTTCATACATCATTCGAAAGACGCTGTCGTAAAATAAAATTATATAATACATGTAATACATATTAAAAACAATATGGATCCCGGAAATAGCTGCTGCCCTATGTACCTTAGGGACAAGGTCTGTCTAGGGTGCATGGAAGTGCATACCCTGTAGAGTGGTGAAGAGATGGGATAATAATAATAATAATATTTTTTTTTGTCTTGTTCATCTTGTGCTTTTTGTCTGTTGTCCACATTAGTGCCAAATTAAAACTGCCCATCTGCCCCATATAATTCATACTAGAGATATTTCACTATAAAAATAAAACACATTTATGGCTGTATTCAGTGTAATTATCTTCACAACAGTAAATTTATATCTGCAGTAAATGAACATACAAACATACAAAGAACTCGTTCGAAAAGTAAGAGTCCTTCATTGGATACACTTTTTGTGAAGTTTTGTTTGTCCTTACAGGTGTGTACAATTAAGAAATCTGTCACTCTGTTGGTGCTGGGAGGTAACAGATGCCGGCATCATGATTCTAGTCACTCATTGCAGTGAGCTGCGTGTATTGGATCTTCTGGGTGTAATACACATTACAGGTATGTGTGCGTTACCAATTTGATGATCCCTCAAATCAGTGCTTAGCACTCCACTTCAAAGCAGCATTGGTCAACATTCAAGCGTCTTCCACTAAATAACCTAACGATTCTTTCTGCACCTAGTCTGCTGGAATGTACTGTGGCTGGTATGAGCTCGTGATTGCGTGATTCACATTTGAAATTCAAATGAAGAGCTGGCAATAACAGCAATGCATTTCTGTTCAAGCTGGGGCACGTTATGATGCACACTGGTGATGCCAGAGATCGTTACATTGTGATTACAATAACTTTCTCCAGCAGATGATCAGTTGCCCTCTACTGAGCTAGTACGAGGCGCGTCCTCAAAGTAAGTTTCCCTGGGGCCGTTTACAGAAACAAAACACAATTTCATGGAAATATTTATTGCAACAGATACAGCAAGTGTCCAGCTATTTTTCAACATATTCGCCACCGGAATTGAGACATTTGTCATACCGTGGGACCAACTTTTGAATACCTGTGTCGTAGAAGTCTGCCGCCTGGGATTGGAACCACTGTGTGACAACCATCTCCGCCTCTCTGTCATTCTCAAAACGCTGACGCTGACCGGACAGGAATTTCTTGAGGTGTAGGAAAAGATGGAAATCACTGGGAGCGAGGTCCGGGCTGTAGGGTGAATGATTAAACACCTCCCAGCTGAACTCCTGCAGGAGACTTGCTGTCCGTCGAACCGTGTGCGGCCTAGCGTTATCACTGACCGCACTTCATAGTCGGCGGGAGCTGGAATAAGAACCTCCATCTTCAACAGCTGCAACGATGCTACTGTGAGAACGCGGGAGGTGCCGTTAGTGCATGCGCCATGCTACGTCATTGCTCTATCACGTACGCACAGTCGCTTCGCGCAATATAAGGTTTGCTAGCTGTGGGACGAGTGGGAAACTTACTTTGAGGACGCGCCTCGTATATTACCAGTTCGTGTCTTCATTAACTTATTTAACATTAATTTTGAAATTATTTTTCCTTCTTCACATTTGTCTCTCTGAGGTTTCATATGTGATCTTATTGCCATATGTTGTGTATGTTTTATCCTTCCTTATTTAATCTCCTCTATGATATTTGATTGTAAAGATTATAAATATGAAGGCCCTTATTTATAATATTTAGCAGTTTGTTATTTTGCCTGTCTTAGGTTCAGATATTCCCGTCAGTATTTTATTTGAAAAATTCTCCATCTTTATTACTGTCCAATTTTTTATTCTTATTAAAACAGATCTTGCTGTTATCAGGTACATTTTTATTTGAGCAGCACTAAGAATTTTAAATCTAAAACTTCTTGACGATGGTGAAGAGTCAATTGAATAAAAGTTTTCTTGGATATTATCCATCGTCTAATAAATATAAAACGTAAAACGACGTTTCGGAGATGGGACTCTATGGATGGTGTGGTAATGCCTTTTTATTCTGGGACTTTCACTTTTTACTTTGTCCGGAGATAGGGATTAGCTCTATCTAGTGGGCCCAACTGTGTAGGAACCTGAAGACGGAGATAGAGTCCCATCTCCGAAACGTCGTTTTACGTTTCATATTTATTAGACTATGGATAATATCCAAGAAAATTTTTATTCAATTGACTTAAGAATTTTGTTTTTCAAGGTTATGTTTGTCTTCTGTTGACAGGTACAGGTTATTTTGAATTGGTACCTTCACATCTTCCACACCTCGAACGATTGAATCTAGAGCAGTGTAGCTACATGTGTGGAAAATATTTAGAAGAACTTGTGGCTGCTGTACCCGAACTAGAAGTTATCGATTATTATGGCGATCGTGTGGTACCAGAGTGGAATGAGTCAAGAAACTTTGCTGAGGAAGATGATACCTAATGTTCAAATGCAAACAAGGGAAAATTCAACAAAAGTGATTGATGAGTCACAGATCTTAACAGCAAATGAAGTGTTACTACGAAGTATTTAACCAAGTTTGGGTCCTCTGCCACATAAGTAATAAACTTCAAGTACAATACAATTTCATATTTGAAATACGAGGCGTGTTCGAAAAAATATCGAACTTTGTAAATAGCGTGCCAACCGGGACAGAGAGTGTGCTGCAGCTACTGAGCGCACCTAGCGGCAGGTTTTGACGACAAACTGCCATTTGCCGCGTTCTGCTATGAACATTAGTCGTCGAGCTACATCCGCTGAACTGAGCACATGCACAAGCTGTTCGTCGGATTAGTGACAATGTGACAATGAATGTGTGTGTGAAATTTTGCTGCAGACTTGGTAAAAATTTTACAGAGACATTTCAGTTGCTTAACCAAGCATACGGGGAGGACTGTATGAGCCAAACGCAGTGCTATGAGTGGTTTAAACGTTTTAAAGAGGGCAAAACGTCGGTCGGTGAAGATCCCAGGCCTGGACGACCTTCCACATCAACAGACGACGACCATGTCGTCAGAGTTCGTGCTGTGATTCATGGAAATCGTCGTTTAACTATCCAAGACGTTGCTGACGAAGTGGGCGTCAGCATAGGATCTTGCCATCAAATTTTGACTGAAAAACTTCAGATGCATCGCGCATTTGTTGACTGGCGCGTAGAAAGAGAACCGTGTTGAAATCAGTCAGGAACTGCTTGCCAATGCAAATGGTAATGAAAAGTTTCTTAAGAACATCAAAACAGGAGATGAGACGTGGGTTTATGCTATGATGTTGAAACCAAGATGCAATTGTCGCAGTGGGTGGGGAAAGGGTCTCCTCGACCAAAAAAAAGCACGGATGAGTCGGTCAAATGTCAAGGTGATGTTGGTTGTGTTTTTTGATTGGAAAAGGCATTGTCCATCATGAATTTGTACCACGTGGTCAGATGGTAAACAAACAGTTCTACCAGGAAGTTTTAGCCAGAATTGTGGGAAAACCAGACTTGGATGTTGCACCACGACAATGCGCCGGCTCACGGGTCGCTCCTCTATCTGGCAAAATATCAGACAACCTTTGTGCCCCATCCACCCTATTTTCTGGACTTAGCCCCAGCAGACTTTTTCCTGTTTCCCAAACTTAAAAGCACTTTGAAAGGACGTCGTTTCAAACCATAGAGGAGATTCAGGAAAATGTGATAAGAGAACTGCGCATCATCACAGAAAGTGCGTTCCAGGAAGCATTCCATCAATGGAAGAAATGTTGGGAACGGTGTATCACCAGTAGAGGGGACTACTTTGAAGGGGACAGAGCTTAAAGTGAAGATTTCTGTCTTCTGGGTTGTTGCGCTGTGTAGTCTGGTCGATGTTAACCAACGTTTCAGAGGTCATACTGCCTCCGACATCAGGGCGATGACTATGAAGATTTCTGTCTTCTGGGTTGTTGCGCTGTGTAGTCTGGTCGATGTAAACCAACGTTTCAGAGGTCATACTGCCTCCGTCATCAGAGTATGAAGATTTCTGTCTTCTGGGTTGTTGCGCTGTGTAGTCTGGTCGATGTTAACCAACGTTTCAGAGGTCATACTGCCTCCGTCATCAGGGCGATGAGTATGAAGATTTCTGTCTTCTGGGTTGTTGCGCCGTGTAATCTGGTCGATGCTAACCAACGTTTCAGAGGTCATACTGCCTCCGTCATCAGGGCGATGAATATGCCAATAGGGCCACCAACCAAAAAAGCTAACTAAGGGCGGAGTCCTGCGCAAGCGCAGGTATCGTCCCTTGCTAGGTAACACCATTCCTGCGCACAAAACGCATAGCTGGAAATGGTATACGGTCTTAAACTAAAAAACGGAAATTTTGCTAATGCTAACGGGGTTCCGTCGTGGCAGGAGCCTCGACCATTTAAAATGGGGTCTGTTGGCATATTCATCGCCCTGATGACGGAGGCAGTAAGACCTCTGAAACGTTGGTTAGCATCGACCAGACTACACGGCGCAACAACCCAGAAGACGGAAATCTTCAGACTCACCGCTGTGAAAACCTCAAATCTTACAGAGCTTAAAATGTTGTAAAATTAGCACTAAGTCTTTATAGCAAAAGTTTGGTTTTTTTTAATACACCTCGTACACATTACACTCTGTAAATGCTCATCTCAGAAGTGAACTTTATTTGGTGCGCACAGGGAAGAAAGGTCAGAAGTCCATAACAGGAATCATTAGAACAGTTTCAGAAATGTATAATTTTTTTGTAAAATAATGAAAAATAAGGTGCTGAGGAGGATAATTGGACCTAGGAGAGAAGACGATGGGGTATGGAGAAAACTACGTAATGACGAACTTCAAAATGTGTACTCCTCTCCCAGTATTGTCAGGGTGATTAAGTCGAGAAGAATGAGATGGGCGTGGCATGGATGGGGGCAAGAGGTGTGTACCGGGTATTGGTCGAGACACGTGAAGGGACCAGACCTCTGGGGAGACCTAGACGTAGATGGGGGGGATATCATCAGGTGGAATCTGTGGGAGATAGGAGTTGAAGGAGAATGGATTTTGTTGGCCCAGGACAGGGACCGATGGAGGGTTTTGGTTAATTCGGTGATGAACATTCAGGTTCGGTAAGCCATCTGGTTGGTTGGGTCCACTATTTGGGAAGCCTGAGGGGAAGAGACCTCTGGGGAGACCTAGACGTAGATGGAGGATAATATCAGGCGGGATCTATGGGAGATAGGAGTTGAAGGCGACTGGATTTTGTTGGCCCAGGACAGGGACCGATGGAGGGTTTTGGTTAATTCGGTGATGAACATTCAGGTTCGGTAAGCCATCTGGTTGGTTGGGTCCACTATTTGGGAAGCCTGAGGGGAAGAGACCTCTGGGGAGACCTAGACGTAGATGGAGGATAATCTCAGGCGGGATCTATGGGAGATAGGAGTTGAAGGAGACTGGATTTTGTTGGCCCAGGACAGGGACCGATGGAGGGTTTTTGTTAATACATTGATGAACATTCAAGTTCCCTAAGCCAGCTAGTTATTTAGTTATAAATAATGAAAATTTGTTTTTTGTAGAGATTAATAATGAAGACATTGTACTTTTTGATACTAGAGCATATAACTCAAAATGACATTATGTTTTGATCAGATTGGAATATTGTCTTCCTTTGAAGGTAAGTTAAGAGGACAAATATTTTAAGCCACTTATGTGTAATAGGTTTGTATGTGACCCTGAAAGTATTTCAATCACCATAATAAACGCAACAAAATCCATTATGTGCGTAACACTTGTAGCAGATACTCAGACCGACAGTAAATCCTCTGAAAGTTGATATGGGAATTACAAAAATGAAACAGCTGATATCACCACTACTTTGATGAGTAAAGACTGGAAAACGTTCTTCATAGTCCAATAAACTGACGTTCAAAATTAAGAGCAAAATAATGGGCATGTGTTACCTTATAAACTAGTGAGGAAAGACACCAGTATATCAGATATTTAGGGCAGACAGAAAAATACTATTATGTGAGTAATAATATACTGCGGCATCACTTGGTATCTACTAGTATCACATAAGTTACTTTTACTACTGTTACTGTATTATTCGATATACAGAGGAGACTGGGTAAATTAGAGCCACCTATATAAACATTGAAATAAAATAAAAACTACAAGCCCCATTTTAATCACAGATGTATTAATGAACTACAAATATTCTGTTCTTCAATCAAAATACGAGGTGCGTCCTCAAAGTAAGTTTCCCTGGGGCCGTTTACAGAAACAAAACACAATTTCATGGAAATATTTATTGCAACAGATACAGCAAGTGTCCAGCTATTTTTCAACATATTCGCCACCGGAATTGAGACATTTGTCATACCGTGGGACCAACTTTTGAATACCTGTGTCGTAGAAGTCTGCCGCCTGGGATTGGAACCACTGTGTGACAACCATCTCCGCCTCTCAGTCATTCTCAAAACGCTGACGCTGACCGGACAGGAACTTCTTGAGGTGTAGGAAAAGATGGAAATCACTGGGAGCGAGGTCCGGGCTGTAGGGTGGATGATTAAACACCTCCCAGCTGAACTCCTGCAGGAGACTTGCTGTCCGTCGAGCCGTGTGCGGCCTAGCGTTATCACTGACCGCACTTCACAGTCGGCGGGAGCTGGAATAAGAACCTCCATCTTCAACAGCTGCAACGATGCTACTGTGAGAACGCGGGAAGTTCCGTTAGTGCATGCGCCATGCTACGTCATTGCTCTATCACGTACGCACAGTCGCTTCGCGCAATATAAGGTTTGCTAGCTGTGAGACGAGGGGGAAACTTACTTTGTGGACGCGCCTCGTAATAGGATATGATATATAAAAGATTCAAAGGGTTGCATTTAACATGACCCTGCAGTATGGGGAAATGAAAACCAAAAATTTACAGCCATTAAATTTAATTAATTTAATCCGTGGCGTAACAGCTCCAAAGAGCCAAAGCCGACTAGCTGGCTGCTGGCCTCACATTCACATGCCTAATCAGAGGAGAATGATCATCCAACCAGATATAGGGTGACGTGTGGTCAGCACGACGAACCCCCAGCCATTGCTAGTTTTCATTGAAAGCAAATTAAATTCAACAGATCAGTACTTCAATAAAAATTTTGTGCAGGTCTAACTTATTGTCATACAATAAACACACACGTTGCAGTTAGGGATAAGCATTTGTGTCACACCAAACAATAGCCACAAAAAGTATGAATGAGAATTCATATTACATTAAACAATAATCACATATTTGAAAGTCTTTCCAAGTGGTCTATTCTTTCCTCTCAAAATACTGGTTTTCTTCTCATTTTAGGAGCAGAAACCATAACCTGTTTTAGTTTTACAATGTCCTGCAAGGTAAAACACTCAAGATTTCCGTCTTCTGGGTTGTTGCGCTGTGTAGTCTGGTCTATGTTTACCAACGGTTCAGAGGTCTTACTGCCTCCGTCATCAGGGCGATGAATATTCAATATGACCTCTGAAACATTGGTAAACAGGGAACAGACTACACAGCGCAACAACCCAGAAGACAGAAATCTTCATACTCATCGCCCTGATGATGGAGGCAGTATGACCTCTGAAACGTTGGTTATCATCGACCAGACTACACAGCGCAACAACCCAGAAGACAGAAATCTTCATACTCATCGCCCTGATGATGGAGGCAGTATGACCTCTGAAACATTGGTTATCATCGACCAGACTACACAGCGCAACAACCCAGAAGACAGAAATCTTCATACTCATTGCCCTGATGATGGAGGCAGTATGACCTCTGAAACATTGGTTAACATCGACCAGACTACACAGCGCAACAACCCAGAAGACAGAAATCTTCATACTCACCATTGTGAAAACCTCAAATCTTACATAAAATATATCAAATAAAAAAAGTTTTATTTACATACCTAAAGCATATGTGCTTATGTAAGCTTCATTTTTATTTCATAATAGTACAGATACTTAAGTTATACTAAATTAATTTAGAGTTCACGTCATGGACATATTTCTGAATTACATGTTATCCTTTAACATGGCAACATATAAGAAAGCATAAGAAGTATTTAATAAGGAAGATGCCTGTAATTACTTTGATTTCAATTTCAAGGCATGATTGTGTATGAATATTTGTCTGTAGTTGAAATATATAAAAAAACCAAGAAAATGTACACATGAATAGACGGAAATAAGAAGTGGGAAAAGGTCGGGATACTGAGATGGTGGACCGACAGTCGCAATGCATATCGTCAGCATCCAGCATCCTGCCAATGAAAGGAGGAATATTACAAGTAACGGTTTCTTCGAAACAAATGACTGTGTTTCTGCGGATATTTTTTCTTGTTTCTTGAACTTACTTTGTTTTGTTTTAGCATCCTGTGGTGTACATTTTACAGAATAACGTAACAGGTCTCTTAAGCCAAGATTAAGAGTTAACATAATAGAAACCGAATAAAATACAGTTAATGCAATATATGAAATCAGAAGCCCATCTTTTAGTAAAAGTGGCAACATACTGAAAGTAGAAATATAAAGAAACCAGAAACAAGGTAACGGCTCTATGGGAAGATAAAGAGCGACCGGTACAGCCACGAGAAGTATGCTTTTCTCATGAACTTGAAAAGAGAACAGGAAGAACGCAAGCGAAGAGTTAATGACAGAGAGCAGAAACTTATGTGATCTCGGTCGAAGAAGAATATCTATACTACTTGGCAGAACAGCCAACAGCGTGACAAGAAGACAAACGTTTGCCATCTGCAAGTTGGTGAATGTATTTCTAAACTTGCAGATAACATTCAAACAACACCATACATTAGAAACCTTGTCCTCAAAAACACCTCTAGCGAGGGGGAATAAACGATGAAGAACCTGTACTACAAGGTCAACATTCTTCAAGAATGGAAACCATATTACAAAGAAAGTGACAATGACAACTGATGCCAGAGACAGCAGCTTAATTAATCCAGTCATAACAAATGGGTTTTGTTTTGGCAGGCATTTTCCTAGAAGATAACAAAAGAAAGGAAGAGCGTGATAAAGACTCATTTGTTTATAATTTACAGAGAAACAAAAAAGAACAGATGCTATAAGATCTCTTCCTTGCATTATGGCTGCAACTGCTGCAATTGTTAAACCAAGAGAAATTCCATTGTACTGGAAATGACCATGGTCAATTAATATCAGTCCAGGATAGATAAGAGTCAAATACATTGAAATATGAGAAGTAAGAGCTTTATCTTCCTTCACACTATGCACTGAATATGTGTTACCATCCCGTAAGTTTCTGGACACATTCTGATGATCAGACTGTTTTTTGCAAAAGTACCACCAAACTGCTGGAATATAAATGAAGAGATCAGCTATCAAAACAGTAACCCTCATAAAAAGCTTGTGTTCATAGCTTTCATATCCACGTGATGCTCCTAAAGCAACAAATTCTGGATTCAGAAAGTCTGCCACATAACCACATAATAAACTATGATATGCTGTCAATGGTGGATAATCAAGACCCCAATACATAAGGTCATTTTCAGATGTATTGTAGTACCAGTCTTGCAGAGGCAGGATTCGAGTGATTTCCATCCAATGTCGCTGGGCTTCATAGTCACCAAACATGGGCGGACTGTTTTGTCCAGAGTATGGATGCAGAGAAACGCACCATCTTAGTAAAACTGCTACCAGAATTAAAAGGAATGGCATTCTCACTATATCGTTCATCACAAGCATAATCAGTCTTCAACGTCAATACCACTTTCACATCTTTTCTATTCACACGAGGAAAAATGGTTATAAGAAACGTGAGGCGCACTTTTATCAACTTTCAAGAACAGCTATGTGCAAGTGTTACTTCATGCTCCTTCAGCAATTTTAACTTGATGTAATCGTCAATATGACGTTACGTAATAATTAAAAACGTGATTATACGGTACTTCTATAGTACAAAAAATGTTATTCTTCTTACCAAAACGTTCACAACCTTTCCTTCCGGCACCTGCACATTACCCCGAACAATAGTGCCACGCCGAACATAGTTCAATACTTTTTCAAACATGCGAAGGAAACGATTTGTAAACAAAAGCAAGTCAATTGTCACACCACAGAGTATAAGTTAATACCAGTCCAAGAGCACCAGGTGGTGAAATGTCAATAGATGATAGTGGTGTCAGAGGATACTGTTATTAAAACAAGATTGAATACACTTCAGTTATCAGAGAAATGCAATCATAATCTACAATAAATTGGCTACTGAAGATATACATGAGTCCGCAGTTACAACGATTTACTAACGCATATATATGCACATAACCTCTTCTCCCATACTGCACTGTTTGTCAGAATCAGTTCTTGAAGTTTGTTGGGGTGTGTTAATGACACAATAATTACACAAGACAGTGATTACTGCTTTGCAGATATATGAATCTGCTTTGTTAATGGCTAGTGGGAAACATTTACATGACCTTGAAGGAAATTCCACACACTTTGTGATGGAAAGAGCAAATGACAGCTTCTGTTTGAAGAAAGACATGAATGACTGGCAATTTTCTCACTCTAAACTATTGACCCTTCCTTTAGATATTACACAGGAAAACTATGTTCGGTGTAACGTAAAAAATTCAATTTTTTCCGTTGTTTTGCCAACACCATTAAAAACAAAACTAAAATTGGTATCTTATTCTGAAGATGCCCTAGTCAATATTCTTGATATGGATCCTTCAGTTACAAAAACTGATGAGTTTCTAGAATTTGTAGCAGGAAATAGAATTCTTCCAAGTTCAGTTCCTCTTGCACATCGATATGGGGGTCACCAGTTCGGTGTTTGGGCAATGCAATTAGGAGATGGCAGAGCACATTTGCTTGGTGAATACATAAACAGGTCAGGTATTTTATGCAGGATAAATATATTACCATATTAAACTAATGGGTATTTTGTGCAGTGGTTTGATAATGTTTTCTTTCTATAAACAGGACAGGGGATCGATGGGAATTGCAACTTAAAGGCTCTGGAAAGACCCCATATTCAAGAAGCGCTGATGGGCGTGCAGTACTTCGTTCATCTGTCCGTGAATTTATTTGTTCTGAAGCTATGTATTACTTGGGTAAGAAAACTTACAAATTCTGCAGAGGATGCTAACAAGAATGATGTTTAATAAAGTACTGTTATAAATAGAACATAAGTAATTACTTCACTCTCACTTATAATAACAAAGAAAACAGTGCAGTGATGTTGTAGTTCTGTAATACTGAAGTGCACACAACTACACAAATCCTTCAGAAAATTTAAGTTATGATATGCATGCATACTGTGAAATGTTTTCTGTAGAACAAGTTCTGTATCAGCATGCCACCCATTTCTTATATCTCATTTAATAGCCGCTAGCAGTATGCACAGTTATCATTATATATTTTTTTTTATTAGAGATATGGCTGTCATCATGAAGAAAACGTCTACAAATAAACTCCCATACAATTTAGTGAGCCAAGCATATATACAAAACAGAAAATTCAAATAGAATTTTGTAAGTAATAGTTTATTGAATCATCAAGAGACTTTTTGGACTAATCTCCTGTCTAATTTTTCATTACACAGACTTTATTTCTAAAGGGTCAAGGGCAGGTACATACATACATACATAAACATCAAGTTTCGTCTTATGACTCTAAATTGTTATCTTCGTTCACATATTGCACAAAATTTCTTTGAAAATTTAATGTGACATTTATAATCCCACATGAAGATCCTCATATTATTGCTGCTGTTTTGCAAGGTATTCCAACATCCCGAGCTGCAAGTCTTGTTGTAACTGATGACCCAGTTTTGAGGGACCAGTTCTACCGTGGTCTTGAAATGACCGAGAGGGCGGCAGTCGTTCTCCGTTTGGCACCGTCTTGGTTTCGATTTGGTTCGCTTCAGATCCTGGCTCACAACGAAGAGCTTACAGTATTAAAACAACTTTTAGATTTTATATTAATTGTGAGTTGAAGCTTAATGTTATATTGTTTATTTTTATTGTAAAAAGTGCAACATTCCTGTGAACACTAATGTATAAATTTCCCAGGAACACTACCCACAGATCGATCCAGGGGACGAGAACAAGTACGTCCAGCTGTTCAGCCAGATAGCCCATAAGACGGTGGATCTAACTGTGGGCTGGCAGAGCGTTGGTTTTGTACATGGAGTCCTGAACACAGACAATATGAGCATGGTTGCCATTACTATTGATTACGGACCTTTTGGATTTGTGGAAGCATATGACCCACAGTTTGTTCCAAATTATTCAGACAAAGAAGGAAGATACCGTTTGAACAGACAGCTAGAGGTATCTTTTCATTTATTTAATGTACTTTCATATAGCATATTTTCATGTTACATTTAGCTGAGACAGCTCAGTCAGTATAGTGACTAGCTACGGGCTGGGCGATCGGGGTTCGATCCCCGACGGGGGTCAGAGAATTTTTCCTTTAGCCTCTGCATCCAGACTGGCTTTGGGTCCCACCCAGTCTCCTATCCAATGGGTACTGGGGTCCTTTCCTGGGGGTAAAGTGTGGCCGGGGCGTGATGCTGATGATGGAGACAGAATTGGTTCCCGAATCCTTGGTTTACTACGGTAACCAGTTGACGCGGCTGGTTGCCCGAGAAGATTTTATTGACATAAAACATAGTAACGTAGGACATGCATATTTGATAAAATCATAATGGTTCACTACATATGAAAAAGACCCCATAAACTGACTGTAAAGTTTGATGAGTTGATTCACTTCAGTTTCTGATTAGCATATTTTGCTAATCTGTTATTAGATTGCGGAATGGAACTTGAAAAAATTGTCACAGGCGTTCATTCCTCTTCTCGACGAGTCGCAAGTAATCCAGGTGATGGAAGAGCTACAGAACCTTGGACAAAGTACTAGTAAAAAACTAAGGTAAGAAAGGGTATGTGCATGGGGAGCTCTTTAAAAGAGGATCAGATTTCGTTGTTGCCGACTGAATAGATTCTTAGTGGCGTGAAGCCGATTGGCAGTGAAAGTCATACCAAAATTTTAAGACATTTTCTAATCCATATGAGGACACAGGATTTGGCCCTTATTTAAAGTTTTATTTCATGAAATTGAAGATGCTGTGATAAAAAGGGTATTTTAATTGGTCTAATAGCATAATGATAAGTGAATTTAAACGGAACATTAAAGGATTAATTACTTGTTTTATTACTGCAAACAGTTTTACATATTCTTGCTCTAATAAAATCGGTGTTCAGTAGCCAAAATTGATTCGCCGTGCAGACACCTTCTGATAAAGAAAGGGTATAAGCCAATGTATATTCGGTACCAGTGGTTTAAAAACAGGGCTGTGGAGTCGGTACTAAAACCCCTGACTCCTTCTCAAAAGCTCAATATGTATTAATAATGGTAAATGGTACCACAAGAGATTTCATCACCACCACCACGTGGATCATCAGGCTACTTTTTAGATTTATAACCTATATTTAAATATACATCTAATGGTTATTGCAGAAATCGGTTGATTTGGAGACAGTTTTTATTCTTACGGTGCCGGAGCTATTCCCACAGGATGTGGCTCAACGCGTCATTGAATCTCCCTAAGCGTGAGGCCGCCGGCAGCTCACACGATAGCGAAAGTGTTGAAACAGTATTTTCTTCAGATTTTATACCGGAGTCGGTACATTTTTACCGACTCCGACTTTACCTAAAATTGCTTCCGACTCCACAGCCATTTAAAAACGATCATAAATGACAGAAACACAATCACCGAGACTAATTTTACTAATGTATAGTTTTGTTTTAACACTGTAAAGGACAAAACTCATCTACATAATTACAATTGATTCTTACCTCCAAGATACCATTAAAGATTTAAATATGTTAATATTAATTATAAACAACATTGCTCTTTATTATGAGAAGAAAAACCTGCGAATAGACTCTGTTAGTGACAAGCAGAGATACAAATGTAAAAGATATCATTGACCTACACTGGGTTAAATATGTTATAAATATTTGGACAATGTTCATTATGGTCTGCGTTAGTGCATTTGAATTTGATGAACTGCTGTTATAGATCAGTAGTAATGTCACGTTAGTTTTTCCTACATAGAACTGGGCTCATATTGTATGCTTGTTTTTAGTACAGGGTGCCAGAATGGACGTAAACACAAATTGGTAATAATTTTATAAAAAAATGATACAACGTAGCATAAAACAATGGATACTCTTGGCAACGATATCTCTAATTTTAATTCGGAATTTCACTGCGTTTCATTTTTCTGTGATGAGAGATTATTTTAAAAATTTGGTAGAGCAAAACATTCGAATTCTGTTCTGCTGGACAGATGTGATACAAATTAATGCATCATTGTGCATGTACCCGTTTCAGATCTGCATTTAGAAAGAAGTTGGGATTTCTTCAGGATATAGATGCCGCCGACAATCGGCTTATCAAGCTCTTACTACAGATGATGGAGGAAACGCGAGCTGATTTCACTATGACATTTAGGCAGCTCGGGGAAATCTCCTTAACAGATTTAGGGAACCCACAAGCACTGAAGAGTTATTGGTCTCTTAAAAAGCTATCGAGTCATGATAACTATCCTGCATTTGTGGAAGCTTATCTGAAAAGACTTCAAGTGGAAAAAGGTTGGTAGGCGAACAACTAACTGTTTCTGATTATGACTGAAAACACAGAAATATGTAAAGGGTAATTTTCGGTTTAAATGGGGAGGAAAAATTATATTTGTGCCCCTGTGAGGCTGAAACTGGCGTTTGTGTGCTACTTCATGTACAAAAGTTACTGTGATAAGATAACAATTCCTGATGAAAGACTCCCGGGTTACAAGACGTGTGAAGTGGCTGAATGGCGAATAAACCGTATCTTGTGCCATCCGACGCTGCTTGTAACCCGCGAGTCTTTCACCAACTTCGGTCGTCACAAAAGCTTCACTTTATACATAAAAATTCCTGTTTTGTTGAGCAAGGCCGTAGCTACATTTTCTTAGGAAAGAGCTTAGTGTTTACCTTATTCTGTTTTGATATAACAAAAAACAGTCAGCATTGCGATCAAAATAATATGGCAAACATGTACGTAATATGAGGTATTATGTAATTTATAGATCTCACAGATGAAGAAAGGAAACGTCGCATGTGCCAAGTGAACCCACGATACGTGCTGAGGAACTGGATCGCACAAACTGCTATTGAGAAAGCTGAGGCAGACAATTTTAGTGAAGTACAGTTTCTGCTAGAAGTTCTGCGACACCCATTCACTATCAATGAAGAGGCAGAAAAAAAAGGATACGCTGATCCCCCTCCTGAATGGTCATGCACCATCAGAGTGTCCTGTTCCAGCTAAGATTTTGGATCCACAAAACATGTGTTCTATTATATATGTGGGTTATACAAATTTATTTTTTAATGTAAGTTTGGCATTTGTTACACAATATATATTATTTTACTAAACTGCCAGGAAAAACAATGTAAACAATTGTACATAATACCGGGTCTACAATTTATGAGATTCTGCTTGCGTTGCGTGGTCGGCCGAGTCAGTTTCGGTGCTGCTAGTAACAGCGAACTACGAATATTTCTCGTCACTAATACATGTTATTACGTGTTAACGAGATGTGAAGCTTGCCTGCAAGCACAAGGAAGTCACTTTGAGCATCTTTTGTGATTTAAGGTAAGAACAATCAATGCAATAACATGTATCAGTGACGAGAAACACTCGCAGCTCGCTGTCACTAGCGGCACCTAAACTGATTCGCCCGTGACTCACGCTGACAAGTCCCGACCACGCAACGCAAGCACACCCCGAATCTCATAAATTGTAGACCCGGTATATAGAAGAAATTAAATGGACAAGTACTTTTTTTGTACAAACTGGATCGAACACTTACATTCATTGTTTTTAAATAGAATTTTCGACTTTGGATTCTACAAAACATGAAAACTTCATCCTGTCATTGCTATTTGTGAAATATAATCAACTAAAAGAGAACTTCCTCCAAAAATGTTATAAACGCAAAGAATCAAATACAAAGAAAAATCGTATCTGGCGCACACAAATTAATTTTTACATGTTCAAGCTTTATAAAGATATACTAAGAATAACTGTTGATGCGGACAACAGTACTTCAATGCTGATAAAGACAGAAACAAAAATGTATTTCTACAGATTAACTTCAGAATGCTCTGTTCTCTCCTCTGTCTCGACGCTGCCTTCCCCAATCTTGCCCTTGCCGGTTGAAATTCTGGCGATCTCTGAAACCGCCTTGGTTCCCACCACGATTGAAGTAGTTACCTTTAAAATTAAATTAAAAAAATGGAAACATACATTACATTTCTGCCATAAACCAAAATAATATGAGATGAACATTAAAATTAACTACGATGATTACTAACAGACGTCAGTAATAATGTTTACCTGCCAGTCTCTTCATACTTGTACCTGAAGTTAATGACACATGCAGATGGCGATGTACAAAATTAGCATTAAACTTTGATATCTATAGCAAATTACAAACCTTGTTTCATTTCAAAGATTCTCTCATTTGAATCTACAAAGTTGTTGACTTTATCTGTGAGCTGCAAGGCGAGCGACTGTAGGCGACTCGGTTCACTTCTGTGCATAACCACTGTGTGCGTTGGGTCATCCAAAGATGCCTGCAAACAGTTTGTTGACCTACAGTTTTACAGAATACTAAAGGGATCAAGCTGTGATATAATTCTTAATATGCATGCACCAATGAAGGATAAAAGCAATTATGCAATAACATAATTTTGTGAACGAGTAGAACATGTTCTGTATATTTCTCACATTATTATTCTTATTTAGTGTTCTGTCTGACGACAGGTCCATATGAACAGGATCCTTCCATCCTTTTCTCGGACTGGGACCTGTTCATATACGTTCTTGGCAGATGATCCAGAAGTGGTTTGCCATTGCCTTCTTGTGTGTGTGAATGGAGTAATTGTTGGGATGCCACGGAGGAAAACTCCGTGTTGCCTAGACCACGGCCTTGCCCAACACAAGTTATAAATTCGGGCACCACCGGGAATCGAACCCAAGACCCCAGGATTACAAGGCCAGCGTTCTAACCGCTAGACCACCGTGGCCACTATTTCTCACATATCACACGAAAATTAAAAATGTACAATTTGAGATTTTCGCGGCAGTGAGTCTGAGGACGGCTTTTTTCTGGGTTGTTGCGCCGCGCAGTCTGGTAGAAGTATGCCGACGTTTCAGAGGTCCCGGATGACTTCATCGTCAGGGCAATGAGCCCTGATGATGAAACTGGGAATGACCTCTGAAACGTTAGTAAACATCTACCATACTACATGGTGCAACAACCCGGAAGACAGAAATCTGATAAAAATATTTCCAACACAGGCAAAATTTCCCAAAATGCAGGTCCAGTTTTCACACCCAGATTATGGCCCAATTTCAAATCTGTCAGTTTTCAGTTTGATCAATCAAATTAGGAATGATATCAAGTATCCATCATGACACCTAAATGAGGAATTTCACTGTTATCTTTTTCAAGAGTTAATAGAAATGGAATTAAAAGTCTTACCATGAGTTCTTCATTAATAATCATTTTGCTGATGATGGAATGAACAATAGGCTTATCCAACTCAAACGTCTCAGCAAGTGTTGGCATTGAGATGGAATCATAGACATGAGAATAAGTGAACAAGTACGTCCGGAGAGCCTCCTCCTGTATTAGACGTGTCAGCATTTCGCGCACCTTATCAGCTTGATAGAACAGATCCCACACCTGTGGACAGGACAAGCGGATTAAAAAACCAGAAAACCTTTTGTGTCTTTGAACATACACAACTGATAACGCAACACACACGATATATTAATAGTCTGTTTCTGGATTTGTAGATTATGTCCTACATGCTAATGTACAACATGGATCCACATACAGAGTGAGTCAAAAGTATGTTTACAAACTACTTGGATGAGTGATCAGCCCGACGCAAGGCCTCTACCTATACAAACACAGAAAGACGCGGACAAACATCCATGCCTTGAGTGGGACTTGAACCCACGTTCCCAGCGGCCAGGCACACGAGGTCCATGCCTCAGACCGCGTTGGCACTGCGGCCGGCCCTTATTATAATGTGGTATTTTAATATTGAATAGCATCATGTGTAATCAAATGGTATTACAAATGAACTCATCACATCCCTTATATATTGGAATAAAATTTGACTGAATTAAAACTGGTGAAGACGGCTTCGGCCTGGTGATGCTGGCAAGCTTCTATCAGACTACACGGCGCAGCACAGAAGACAGGCAGCTTTATATCACACTCATGGAGAAAAATAAACTTCTGCAGTTTAAGCATACAAACAGCGTGAGCAACCACCAACTGAAGAAATGCAATTAAGATTATTAAATCTTGCATCCTGTACCCTGTACACATCAATATTTGTACAAATAATGAAATTATCGTCGCTCTCAGTCAACTAGTGGTTAGTGTGCTCGCCACTGGCTCCAATGTTCGCGCGTTCAAACTCAGCAGAGGGCAATGACATTTTAAGGGTGATAGAAATCCGTAGCACAACTTCATTCAGAGGGGAAGTAAAGCCGGTGGTCCCGTGTCGTAGATTTATGGCACGTAAAGAGACCTTACGAGCATGAATGAGATGTTTCATAAGTAAAATTCAGTGGCCATTTCTCACCCAAGTCTCTCCTGAATCACTGCTAGATGGCTCTAGCAGACAAATCAGGATTGATTAGAAATTGTGCAGAGGCAGTGGGTGTGTCACTCACTAATAAATGCACACTTCAAAGACATAGAAACCTCCCACATGGGAGGAGGCCAAGGGTCGACTTCGGGCTTTTGCGCCATAGAAGAATGAAATTATCAGTCAGTATCATGCTTAAATACACCAACTTTTGTTATGTGCCAAGATCTCAGCATAAAGAATTAAGAAAAGTGGAAATATTTTTACCAAATCGATCTCAGAAGTGGATTTCTTCATCGTTGTTCAGAAAGTAAAAGAATGGTGGTACTGAAAGGGAGCTATTAGATGGAAGAGGGAAAAATATACAAATAACAAAACCACAGACACCACCACAAAGAAGTAATGTTTACCTTGGCATTCATCTTCTCATTGATAATGAAGTTTCTGCAGGCAGACCAATTTCCATTACGCATTGCTTTAGAAGCTGCAACGACATGTTCCCGCATTGATTCAGGAGGCCCAACCAATGACTGACGTTCACTAGATCTCAGCTGCTGGTAGAATGTTTTAGAAATCATACGGCGACGTGCGTCAAATTCATGAGCTGCAATCAATAAAGGAATAATTGCTACAGAACATGTAAATTACCCCCCAAGTACAATTATGTGTGAACACTTTAAAATTTGAATTATTCACAAATATAATTTAGTTCATTTTAGTTTAAGGTGCAATGAAATGTGCCTATCGTTATAAACCCAGATTTCTGTCTTCTGGGTTGTTGCGCTGTGTAGTCTGGTCGATGTTTACCAACGTTTCAGAGGTCATACTTCCTCCGGCATCAGGGCGATGAGTATGAAGATTTCCGTCTTCTGGGTTGTTGCGCTGTGTAGTCTGGTCTATGTTAACCAACGTTTCAGAGGTCATACTGCCTCCGTCATCAGGGCGATGAGTATGAAGATTTCTGTCTTCTGGGTTGTTGCGCTGTGTAGTCTGGTCGATGTTTACCAACGTTTCAGAGGTCATACTGCCCCCATCATCAGGACGATAAGTATGAAGATTTCTGTCTTCTGGGTTGTTGCGCTATGTAGTCTGGTCGATGTTAACCGACGTTTCAGAGGTCATACTGCCTCCGTCATCAGGGCGATGAGTATGAAGATTTCTGTCTTCTGGGTTGTTGCGCTATGTAGTCTGGTCGATGTTAACCGACGTTTCAGAGGTCATACTGCCTCCGTCATCAGGGCGATGAGTATGAAGATTTCTGTCTTCTGGGTTGTTGCGCTATGTAGTCTGGTCGATGTTTACCAACGTTTCAGAGGTCATACTGCCCCCATCATCAGGACGATAAGTATGAAGATTTCTGTCTTCTGGGTTGTTGCGCTATGTAGTCTGGTCGATGTTTACCAACGTTTCAGAGGTCATACTGCCCCCATCATCAGGACGATAAGTATGAAGATTTCTGTCTTCTGGGTTGTTGCGCTATGTAGTCTGGTCGATGTTTACCAACGTTTCAGAGGTCATACTTCCTCCATCATCAGGGCGATAAGTATGAAGATTTCTGTCTTCTGGGTTGTTGCGCTGTGTAGTCTGGTCGATGTTTACCAACGTTTCAGAGGTCATACTGCCCCCATCATCAGGACGATAAGTATGAAGATTTCTGTCTTCTGGGTTGTTGCGCTATGTAGTCTGGTCGATGTTTACCAACGTTTCAGAGGTCATACTTCCTCCATCATCAGGGCGATAAGTATGAAGATTTCTGTCTTCTGGGTTGTTGCGCTATGTAGTCTGGTCGATGTTAACCGACGTTTCAGAGGTCATACTGCCTCCGTCATCAGGGCGATGAGTATGAAGATTTCTGTCTTCTGGGTTGTTGCGCTATGTAGTCTGGTCGATGTTTACCAACGTTTCAGAGGTCATACTGCCTCCATCATCAGGACGATAAGTATGAAGATTTCTGTCTTCTGGGTTGTTGCGCTATGTAGTCTGGTCGATGTTTACCAACGTTTCAGAGGTCATACTGCCTCCGTCATCAGGGCGATGAGTATGAAGATTTCTGTCTTCTGGGTTGTTGCGCTATGTAGTCTGGTTGATGTTAACCAACGTTTCAGAGGTCATACTGCCTCCGTCATCAGGGCGATGAGTATGAAGATTTCTGTCTTCTGGGTTGTTGCGCTGTGTAGTCTGGTCGATGTTTACCAACGTTTCAGAGGTCATACTGCCTCCATCATCAGGGCGATAAGTATGAAGATTTCTGTCTTCTGGGTTGTTGCGCTGTGTAGTCCGGTCGATGTTTACCAACGTTTCAGAGGTCATACCGCCTCCATCATCAGGGCGATGAGTATGAAGATTCCTGTCTTCTGGGTTGTTGCGCTGTGTAGTCTGGTCGATGTTAACCAACGTTTCAGAGGTCATACTGCCTCCATCATCAGAGTATGAAGATTTCTGTCTTCTGGGTTGTTGCGCTGTGTAGTCTGGTCGATGTTAACCGACGTTTCAGAGGTCATACTGCCTCCGTCATCAGGGCGATGAGTATGAAGATTTCTGTCTTCTGGGTTGTTGCGCTGTGTAGTCTGGTCGATGTTTACCAACGTTTCAGAGGTCATACTGCCTCCATCATCAGGGCGATAAGTATGAAGATTTCTGTCTTCTGGGTTGTTGCGCTGTGTAGTCTGGTCGATGTTAACCGACGTTTCAGAGGTCATACTGCCTCCATCATCAGAGTATGAAGATTTCTGTCTTCTGGGTTGTTGCGCTGTGTAGTCTGGTCGATGTTAACCGACGTTTCAGAGGTCATACTGCCTCCGTCATCAGGGCGATGAGTATGAAGACTTCTGTCTTCTGGGTTGTTCGTTGTGTAGTCTGGTCGATGTTTACCAACGTTTCAGAGGTCATACTGCCTCCATCATCAGGGCGATAAGTATGAAGACTTCTGTCTTCTGGGTTGTTGCGCTGTGTAGTCTGGTCAATGTTTACCAACGTTTCAGAGGTCATACCGCCTCCATCATCAGGGCGATGAGTATGAAGACTTCTGTCTTCTGGGTTGTTGCGCTGTGTAGTCTGGTCGATGTTAACCAACGTTTCAGAGGTCATACTGCCTCCATCATCAGAGTATGAAGATTTCTGTCTTCTGGGTTGTTGCGCTGTGTAGTCTGGTCGATGTTAACCGACGTTTCAGAGGTCATACTGCCTCCGTCATCAGGGCGATGAGTATGAAGACTTCTGTCTTCTGGGTTGTTGCGCTGTGTAGTCTGGTCGATGTTTACCAACGTTTCAGAGGTCATACTGCCTCCATCATCAGGGCGATAAGTATGAAGACTTCTGTCTTCTGGGTTGTTGCGCTGTGTAGTCTGGTCGATGTTTACCAACGTTTCAGAGGTCATACTTCCTCCGGCATCAGGGCGATGAGTATGAAGATTTCCGTCTTCTGGGTTGTTGCGCTGTGTAGTCTGGTCTATGTTAACCAACGTTTCAGAGGTCATACTGCCTCCGTCATCAGGGCGATGAGTATGAAGATTTCTGTCTTCTGGGTTGTTGCGCTGTGTAGTCTGGTCGATGTTTACCAACGTTTCAGAGGTCATACTGCCTCCATCATCAGGGCGATAAGTATGAAGATTTCTGTCTTCTGGGTTGTTGCGCTGTGTAGTCTGGTCGATGTTAACCAACGTTTCAGAGGTCATACTGCCTCCATCATCAGGGCGATAAGTATGAAGATTTCTGTCTTCTGGGTTGTTGCGCTGTGTAGTCTGGT
The DNA here is from genome assembly GCF_977971745.1 of Zootermopsis nevadensis. Taxonomy (NCBI): domain Eukaryota; kingdom Metazoa; phylum Arthropoda; class Insecta; order Blattodea; family Termopsidae; genus Zootermopsis; species Zootermopsis nevadensis. The sequence continues at coordinate 2,168,050 of NW_028259141.1, read as the reverse complement.
CGATGTTTACCAACGTTTCAGAGGTCATACTGCCTCCGTCATCAGGGCGATGAGTATGAAGATTTCTGTCTTCTGGGTTGTTGCGCTGTGTAGTCTGGTCGATGTTTACCAACGTTTCAGAGGTCATACTGCCTCCATCATCAGGACGATAAGTATGAAGATTTCTGTCTTCTGGGTTGTTGCGCTATGTAGTCTGGTCGATGTTTACCAACGTTTCAGAGGTCATACTGCCTCCATCATCAGGACGATAAGTATGAAGATTTCTGTCTTCTGGGTTGTTGCGCTATGTAGTCTGGTCGATGTTTACCAACGTTTCAGAGGTCATACTGCCTCCGTCATCAGGGCGATAAGTATGAAGATTTCTGTCTTCTGGGTTGTTGCGCTGTGTAGTCTGGTCGATGTTTACCAACGTTTCAGAGGTCATACTGCCTCCGTCATCAGGGCGATAAGTATGAAGATTTCTGTCTTCTGGGTTGTTGCGCTGTGTAGTCTGGTCGATGTTTACCAACGTTTCAGAGGTCATACTGCCTCCATCATCAGGACGATAAGTATGAAGATTTCTGTCTTCTGGGTTGTTGCGCTATGTAGTCTGGTCGATGTTTACCAACGTTTCAGAGGTCATACTGCCTCCATCATCAGGACGATAAGTATGAAGATTTCTGTCTTCTGGGTTGTTGCGCTGTGTAGTCTGGTCGATGTTAACCAACGTTTCAGAGGTCATACTGCCTCCATCATCAGGGCGATAAGTATGAAGATTTCTGTCTTCTGGGTTGTTGCGCTGTGTAGTCTGGTCGATGTTTACCAACGTTTCAGAGGTCATACTGCCTCCGTCATCAGGGCGATAAGTATGAAGATTTCTGTCTTCTGGGTTGTTGCGCTATGTAGTCTGGTCGATGTTTACCAACGTTTCAGAGGTCATACTGCCTCCATCATCAGGACGATAAGTATGAAGATTTCTGTCTTCTGGGTTGTTGCGCTGTGTAGTCTGGTCGATGTTAACCAACGTTTCAGAGGTCATACTGCCTCCATCATCAGGGCGATAAGTATGAAGATTTCTGTCTTCTGGGTTGTTGCGCTATGTAGTCTGGTCGATGTTTACCAACGTTTCAGAGGTCATACTGCCTCCGTCATCAGGGCGATGAGTATGAAGATTTCTGTCTTCTGGGTTGTTGCGCTGTGTAGTCTGGTCGATGTTTACCAACGTTTCAGAGGTCATACTGCCTCCATCATCAGGACGATAAGTATGAAGATTTCTGTCTTCTGGGTTGTTGCGCTATGTAGTCTGGTCGATGTTTACCAACGTTTCAGAGGTCATACTGCCTCCATCATCAGGACGATAAGTATGAAGATTTCTGTCTTCTGGGTTGTTGCGCTATGTAGTCTGGTCGATGTTTACCAACGTTTCAGAGGTCATACTGCCTCCGTCATCAGGGCGATAAGTATGAAGATTTCTGTCTTCTGGGTTGTTGCGCTATGTAGTCTGGTCGATGTTTACCAACGTTTCAGAGGTCATACTGCCTCCATCATCAGGACGATAAGTATGAAGATTTCTGTCTTCTGGGTTGTTGCGCTATGTAGTCTGGTCGATGTTTACCAACGTTTCAGAGGTCATACTGCCTCCGTCATCAGGGCGATGAGTATGAAGATTTCTGTCTTCTGGGTTGTTGCGCTATGTAGTCTGGTCGATGTTTACCAACGTTTCAGAGGTCATACTGCCTCCATCATCAGGGCGATAAGTATGAAGATTTCTGTCTTCTGGGTTGTTGCGCTGTGTAGTCTGGTCGATGTTTACCAACGTTTCAGAGGTCATACTGCCTCCATCATCAGGGCGATAAGTATGAAGATTTCTGTCTTCTGGGTTGTTGCGCTGTGTAGTCTGGTTGATGTTAACCAACGTTTCAGAGGTCATACTGCCTCCGTCATCAGGGCGATGAGTATGAAGACTTCTGTCTTCTGGGTTGTTCGTTGTGTAGTCTGGTCGATGTTTACCAACGTTTCAGAGGTCATACTGCCTCCATCATCAGGGCGATAAGTATGAAGACTTCTGTCTTCTGGGTTGTTGCGCTGTGTAGTCTGGTCAATGTTTACCAACGTTTCAGAGGTCATACCGCCTCCATCATCAGGGCGATGAGTATGAAGACTTCTGTCTTCTGGGTTGTTGCGCTGTGTAGTCTGGTCGATGTTAACCAACGTTTCAGAGGTCATACTGCCTCCATCATCAGAGTATGAAGATTTCTGTCTTCTGGGTTGTTGCGCTGTGTAGTCTGGTCGATGTTAACCGACGTTTCAGAGGTCATACTGCCTCCGTCATCAGGGCGATGAGTATGAAGATTTCTGTCTTCTGGGTTGTTGCGCTGTGTAGTCTGGTCGATGTTTACCAACGTTTCAGAGGTCATACTGCCTCCATCATCAGGACGATGAGTATGAAGATTTCTGTCTTCTGGGTTGTTGCGCTGTGTAGTCTGGTCGATGTTTACCAACGTTTCAGAGGTCATACTGCCTCCATCATCAGGACGATGAGTATGAAGATTTCTGTCTTCTGGGTTGTTGCGCTGTGTAGTCTGGTCGATGTTTACCAACGTTTCAGAGGTCATACTGCCTCCATCATCAGGACGATGAGTATGAAGATTTCTGTCTTCTGGGTTGTTGCGCCGTGTAGTCTGGTCTATGTTAACCAACGTTTCAGAGGTCATACTGCCTCCGTCATCAGGGCGATGAGTATGAAGATTTCTGTCTTCTGGGTTGTTGCGCTGTGTAGTCTGGTCGATGTTTACCAACGTTTCAGAGGTCATACTGCCTCCATCATCAGGACGATGAGTATGAAGATTTCTGTCTTCTGGGTTGTTGCGCCGTGTAGTCTGGTCTATGTTAACCAACGTTTCAGAGGTCATACTGCCTCCGTCATCAGGGCGATGAGTATGAAGATTTCTGTCTTCTGGGTTGTTGCGCTGTGTAGTCTGGTCGATGTTTACCAACATTTCAGAGGTCATACCACCTCCGTCATCAGGGCGACAGAAATATTCATATTCACTGCTGTGAAAACCTCAAATCTTACACGTTATAAACCTAATCACAACCAGAAGTTCATTCTGAATGATACACCCAGTGATTTAACACTTAATAAATCTTTCTAAAATTCACTTCAACAACCTATTTTGTCACTTTATATGAAACATCAAAACTGAACGTCACCTGTGTCATAATTGTAGGATGACATCAACCACAAATGGCCGACACTGTAGTTGATATTCTAAATTAATTATAGATAATATCTCTCACTTAAAATTTACAGAATCCAGAAATGTTTCAGACAACTTAGCATTTTTTACATTTCGAGTTATATATTTTACTTTCCGACATAATCGGTCATTTGTGAGAAATGCCAATCTGGGTTTAAAACTGATAAAGGATACGGCTGCCAATCAAAAAAATCTAGGAGCAACTTTATTTTCTTATGTTCCCAAAACTGAAAATTACCCATGAGATAAACACATTTCACCAAGTGCCAAGGATCATCAGAAGTGCATTATGGTAGCTGAACAATGCCCCATAATTCAGTCTGGAGGACGTTACTTCAAAAAGGAATACGAATTTTACTGACAGATTATATACAGTGAATGCATTCCAAGTTTTGAAATTTTAAGGTTTGCACTCTTACTTACGAAATAAACCCAAACCAATCACAAAGTCACTTTTAAAAAAGAAAACAGTACAGACATTCTATTATTCTTACGCACATCTTTCGAGTTCAATGACAGATTCTGACGAAGCTTTAATTCATTTTAATACTCACATCACTCAAAAGCCTAAATACAGTTTGAAGAATATTTATATGAAATTTACAAATGTACGAGTGAAACAATACTAAAAGAAGAAGAATAATATATCAAATACAAATTGAAGGTGACTGCCTTCCGGGATATTAAACTACGTTATCTCATAAAAGTTAACTGATTTTTCAAAGGTGATTACTGCCTCAGAAGAGATTGAGAAAATATATATCTTCAACAGTATTTAAATAAAGTTCACTAACAGACTTAAGCCATCAGAAACAAGTTGAAGTATATTAACTGATACAACGGCATTGATTACATGTGCAAGTCGTGAGATTTCAAGTTCACTGATAGCGAATATGAAGATAACAGCCTTCCGGGATATTGCACCACGATCACCGAGATCACGGAGGCAGTACACATTTCCAAACCATTGTTCAGTTTCTATGAGACCACACGGCCCAACCACCATCCCAAAATGCTGCCGTCTTCAAGTTGTTCCAATGCGTAGGATCTGAGGATCTCATGGCAGTGAGTATGAAGAAGGCGGTCTGTCTTCTGGGTTGTGGCACAATGTAGTCCGGCACAATTTTACTGATATTTCACAGGTAAAATTCTACCGGACAACATAAATTTTTGCTCCAGTATTATTGGAGAATTATAAAAAAACTAAAACTGAAACCAAGATCCTGCCCGAAACGAGATAAGCATTCCAATACAACTGAAGCATTCTACAGTGATGTATGAGGTGAGGCTTTTGCGGCGACTGAAGCTGATGAAAGATTCTCGGATGACAAGCCGCGTCAGGTGGCTGAACGGTGAACAGACCACATCTTCTGCCAGACTGTTCATGAAAATATATTTATTTTGTACAGTCTATACACAAACGTTTGAAGTTTATTGGTGTTGTAAAAATTATATAATATTAAAACATTTTGTTGTGTAAAATATTATATTAGCGCTCTTAATCGTAAATACGATTTTACATTATATTTTTTAGCGCTTTTATTAAAACGACATGTTTCGACGGGTAATACCGTCGTCTTCAGGTTTTTATCAATTTAAAATATTTTAAAAACTATTAGATATTTGATGCAATGTATTATAATGATCCATAGTTCTGTTTGTAGCTTTCCATTTTCATGGTAAGTTGCTTATTGTAGTCAGACGTTATATTTATCAAGAGATGTTGTGTAGAGTAACGTGCGTCTGACGGCTGGTGAAGAGAATCTGTGTAAAATCGTATTTACGATTAAGAGCGCTAATATAATATTTTAGACAACAAATATTTTAATATTATATACTTTTTACAACACCAATAAACTTCAAACGTTTGTGTATAGACTGTACAAAATAAATATATTTAATCAAACACAAACATGACGCATATAAGATACAAAATGTTCATGAAAAGTTGGCCGAAGACATGGTTTATTCACCGTTCAGCCACCTGACGCAGCTTGTAGCCTGAGAATCTATCATCAATCTACAGTGATGATGAATGCTAGACACAAACTGTTGGGTAGTATCTGACAATAAAAAATAAACAATGAAATAAATGAAAGCTAAACTTGTCCTTTCGTTTAAGCACTGTATGAAGCAGTGGTGGTAAAACTCCACACAGCGTTAAGTTCAATGCTAGATGTAAGTACGAGGTGCGATCGGAAAGTTTTCAGACTGTGTCAATAGCGGGCGAACCGGATGTAGTATGAGCTTCTGCCGCTAGGGGGTGCGGCCTACATTCATAGTGAATCAGTGTGCCAGCCGGCATCATCGAATTAGCATTTGTTTCTTAGTTACGGGCGTTTTGGTAGTGCATTACACCGACCCTCCTGCGATTTCGGAATGGCGGATTTTCATGAACAAATCAAATTTTGCCAAAGACTCGCCAAAACGGCTACGGAAACCTATGAAATGCTAAAGCAAGCATTTGGGGAGTCCGCAAACTTTTGTGTGGCATTCACGTTTTAAAAATGGCCGAACCTCTGTCGATGATGACGAGCGTTCTGGACGACCATCTTCGAGCACAACGCCCGAAAATGTTACGAAGATTCGGCAGGCCATTCACGAAGATCGACGTCGTACCATCAACGACTTGTGCGACATTGTTGGGATAGGCTATGGGACCTGTCAGCTGATTCTAAAGGAAGAACTCCACATGCGACGCATCGCAGCCAAGTTTGTGCCAAGGCTCCTGTCTGAGGACCAGAAGCAGAATCGACTTCTCGTTTGTCAGGAGCTCAAAGATCTTGCCGGATCGCCAGATTTAGCTCCGTGTGACTTCTTCCTCTTCCCAAAGATGAAAATTCAGCTAAAGGGAAGGAGATTTGAGACGACAGAAGAGATTCAGGCAGAATCGCAGATGGTGCTTGACAGGCTGACAAAGAAAGATTTCCAGGGATGCTTCCAGGCTTGGCAGCGGCGCTGGGATTGTTGTGTTCACTCCCAGGGGAACTACTTCGAGGGTGATGGATGAATTTAATACCTGAGATAAGTGTACGGGTTTTTATAGGCGCAGTCTTGAAACTTTCCAATCGCACCTCGTATGTGGCAAACTTAATGCTACAACTGCTTTAACCCTGGAGATACAGACCGTAGCACCTACTGAATCACCTGGATGAAGTGGCGAAAAGGAAAACTCCTGAGCTAAAATGCTGCGAAAGTTATGTACAGCTGCTCAAACCCACCTCGGGAGTGCAAGGGGGGTTAAAATGGGAAGAAAACAGCGACAAATGCGTTGCCAGAGAGAGGAGTTGCAATGTTCGTTTAGCTAACCTGCCATGTAGGGGATCTCGATGAGCATGGCCGACACCAGGTACACACACTCCAGCAGTTCCAGGTTGATGTGCATATGGAAGGGCATTTGCCGCTGCTTCTCAATTTTCTCTTGCTCCTTGCTTCGCTCATGTTGTCTCTGCAATAAAGTCATCACATGTTACATTCTGATGGCTTGTTTGTGTAATGTTGCTAATTACTATTAACAGTATTACTGATACACAAACCGACATTTATTTTAAGGCACGTTTTAATAATATCCTCCCTTCTCCATCTTTGTTCCCAAGCAATTGCTTTTGATAACAATGCCGGCAGTGGTCGTAGTACTGACAGTAACATGTTTTTATCCCATGGCGCTACAACCGAGAAGACTCTCGGTTGTAGCGTCATGCAGTCTGGTAGAAGATTACTGACATTTCACAGATGCTTGCTGCCTCCATTATCAGGGCGATAAGTACTGACGTTACTCAGACTACATGGCAAAACAACCCAGACGATAGCCATCTTCATATCTGCTGCTGTAAGAATCTGAAATCTCACGTTTTTCTTCTTCATCATCATAAAGCTGTCAATGAGTTAGGCCATTTCTTAGCATACGTCTTTTCAGTTTCATATGATAACGAGCAATGAAGGTAACCAATTGAAGTTATGTTAATTTAATTTGTTATTTGAATGACATGGTTTATGTGTGATTTGAGGATCTCAGACCAGTGATGATAACAATGCTGTTCTTCTGGGTTCTGACACTTGTACGTAGATACCAAGATTTCAGAGAAACATACAGAGACGATGTACGTCCACAATGCTCGTATCTATCTATAAGTCTACATGGCTTCACAACCCACATCATCATCATCATTGACATGGTTTCCGATTTGTCTGTTTTTCTTAAAGATAAATAAATGAAAGTGTTTGGTTATAAAAATGACAGACCTACTATATTACAAATACCAGCATAATAACAATGTTGTCAATTCATTTCCAGATGTTTAAAAGTGTCATTTAATGGAAAGCCAATGTCGGTCTTCATTCAAAGATATACGATTTTGAGTTCCTTTAAGATGATAATTAAAAATACGGTTAAGCTGTAATTTAAGGCACCCTCATAAGACGAAAATATGAATAACTCAAACAATATTAACTAACTAACTAGATGGCTTACCGAACCTGAATTAACCAAAGCCCTCCACCGGTCCCTGTCCTGGGCCAAAAAAATTCATTCTCCTTCAACTCCTATCTCCCATAGATCCCGCCTGAGATTATCCTCCCATCTACGTCTTGGTCTCCCCAGCGGTTCTTCCCCTCAGGCTTCCCAACCCAAAAATTATTACTGATAAAAATACAGCTTGTGTTACTTTGTGTGGTCTATGTACCCTGCAGCTTAACACGTAACGAGGAAACCAGTCTTCTTAAGGAAGCAAGCATATGAACAACTTGCTCAGATAGAAGCTGCTGGTTTTTACCAAACACCGAAGGAGATGAGGCCAGTATATTGCGTTGCGAAAAAAAATTCTTTCATTTTCTTGCGAACAATAATAGATTCAACAGAGTAAGGAAAGAAGCCACAGATACAAGAGGAACAATATCATCAAGGGAGAAAAGAGACAAATGGAGAACCTGGTGGGAGATTATTAACTCCTCACCGCCGAGAGGCGTAAAATTACGCCCGGCCTTTAAATGCTGGGGATTGCAGCTGGGCGTAATATTACACCCGGCTTTAAGCCTAATTTCTTCAGCTCATAACTTTGTAACGATTAATGCCAGCGCAATGAGGTTTGTAGTACTCTGTTGTGGAAAGTTTTCTGTGTGTGAAGATCTGGCAACCCTGTACAGAATCTTTTGGGTTTCTACCTGGGAGTCTAAAAATAAACGACTGGCCTCAGTTTTACAATGGAGAATCCTTCAAGCAGTCGTGTGTTATCTGATGCTGAACAAATATCACTTCTAGACGAATTGTTAGACGACGAAATTGACAATTATAGTAGCTCGGACACTGAGAGTGTAGACTTTGACTATACACAGTTGGTGACACCGGGAACGTTAGCAATTAGTGATAATGAGAGTGACATTTGTGGTGGCGAAAGCCAGGAAGAAATTGTAGAAGCAAATTCAGGTATTGTTTCCGGCAAGTATGTGTGGGAAAATATAGACTCATTTCCTGCTTCAAGAGAAGCATTTTGTAATGTATATGGTCCTCGGTTCGACACGGCTGAACTAGATGTCGTGAGTTCATTCGAAAACATTTTCGATACAGCTCTTGTGCAGCTCATTGTAGATGAAACCAACAGATATGCTAAGCAAGAAATTTCTAAAAGTGCCCATCCTCTCACATTTCGATCTAGGATTAGGAAGTGGCAAGATGTCACAGTAGACGAAATTTACGTGGTTTTGGCTCTATTTATGTTGATGGGCATTGTTCAAAAGCCTACAATCAGATCTTATTATGCAAAGAACCGGTTGCTGTACACTCCGTTTTTTCCTGAAACTTTACCTCTGGAAAGACTAGAGATAATTACCAAATTTCTACATTTTGCAGATAACAGTAAGCAAAATGAATATCAAGAACCTCCCAAACTTTTCAAAATTTATCCAGTCATTCAGCACCTGAATAACAAGTTTCAAAATTTGTATCTTCCATCCCAGAACATTTCGATAGACGAGTCCTTGACTCTATGGAAAGGTCGTTTGTCCTTCAGACAATACATACCCCTCAAGGCTGCAAAATTTGGAATCAAAACGTTTGAACTATGCGAGTCTAGCTCTGGCTATGTGTGGTATTTTCTGGTTTATACTGGAAAAGACATGGAACTGACGAATAAATTTGTGACTGCAGAAACAAACAAAACTGCAGCAATTGTAGTCAAACTGCTAGAACCTCTTCTTGGTCGTGGACACACAGTGTGGATGGACAATTTTTATAATTCACCGGATTTGGCACGTTTTATAAAGTCCAAAAGAACAGACTGTGTTGGAACTTTACGTGCCAACAGGAAGAATGTCCCTCCTTCAGTGAAGAATATGAAATTGAAGAAAGGAGAGCGCTGTGGTCAACACTCTGGCGATGTGTCAGTTCTCGCGTGGCAAGATAAGAAGAGAGTCACGATGATTTCTACATACCACAAGGATGATATGTGTGTGACTGTCAACAGAGCCAAGCGAGAAGAGAAAAAGCCTCTGGTAGTTCTTGACTACAATAAACACATGCTGGGAGTTGATCTGAAAGATCAGATGCTCCAGCCGTACTTGCTGGAACGAAAAAGAGGAACGAAGTGGTACATGACATTGTTCAAGAGACTGCTGAATGTATCGATACATAACGCAATGGTCATGTACCGGTCTGTTCCTCATACCAAAAACTTAGACACCTTGAAATTCAGACTTTCATTAGCCCAAGGCCTCATAGAAAAACACGGTCCTGGTGTTCCTCGTCCTGTACACGGCCGTCCGGCAATTGAGCCGCCACCTAAAAGACTGATAGAAAGACATTTTCCGGAGCGTATTCCTGCCACTGGAAGGAAGGCAACACCTCAAAGAAGATGTGTGGTGTGCAGGAAACGCGGGAGAAGGAAAGATACGACTTATTGGTGTAGTGAGTGTGAGGCAGGGTTGTGTATGGATGGCTGTTTCAAGGACTACCACACAAAAATCAACTTCTGATCCACTTGCTCCCATTGGTCACACACAGGGTGCTCATCTTTTAAGGTAAGATTACAAAACCATCTTTTAAGAGGATTTCAGTGAAAAATTCATAATTATATCTCATATAGTTCAAAAGTTATGAAAAAAAACGTATTTTACAGCAAAATTTAAACGGGCATTTAAAAATTACTACCGCCGGAACAGCACAACAGCGGTATATGCTGGGTATTTAAACTTCCGCGTCAACAGGTTAACATTTATTTTGTGGTCGCAATGATTATCATAATATCCTGTAACAATTCAACTACACTGACCTGCGGAAGCAATCCTTGAGCTAGCAGTTCCTTTACCTTCCCAGTCATCATCAAATCTACTAAGCAGTTATGGGCATCCTTGATGTTTGCATGGCGAAAAGCACACAGACCAAGGTGTGCCATGGTTCGGTTATACAAGATCTGTGGAAACAAGGTAATACCAGATACTTGGTAACCATCTGAACACTGAATTTCTTTGATTTTAAGACAACTTTTTTCACACATTACAATTTCTGAAATTGTGGTGCATCTTACAATCGACAGCATCTAAGAATCAATGTAGTGTCCTTTTTCCTGAAAACCTGTTACTAAATCAAGGGTGCATCTTATAATCAATAATGCTGTCCAACTATATACTACGTAGGCACTAGATGGGGGTAAGTGGTGCTTTACCCCTGGGAAAGGACCCAACCAATGGCATCTTAAAATCAAGAAAATATGGCAATCTATTTTTTATCCATCTGATCCATAATACATTTGAATAATAAAGTAAATTAAAACAGTGTTAACACATCCAAAAATACAAGGAATAATGGGCAAAGTATTTATCCACATAATCACCACAGCAATCAAAACATCTGTCCCTGCAATACGCTACTATTCAATTTATGTGGAGACGGAGTCAGGACTCTGTGTTTGCGATCAAGAATGCTGGTGTTGCTGATGGAATTTTGGATCAGACATGGTATAACGACAGGTATTTTACACCAGTACAGAAAACCTGAACTAGTAATGTTATATATATCTTGGGAATCTTAATCATTTATCTTAATTGCTCTAATTACGCACTCGAGGGTTTCCATATAACTGTTTCAGATATAAGATTTGAAGCTTTCGTGGCGACATTACTCAATAAAATCTTCTGGGGGCGACCAGCCTTGTCATATGTTTAAAAGACGAAATCGACGTTTCAGGGACCATCTATGTCCCCATCATTAGGGTTCTGATGTGACTGCACGATGTCGGGAGTTGTCTCCCATATATACCCACCCGGCCAGTGCTCATGGCCGGACCCTAGCCAATCGCAGCTTGTGATGGGGACATAGATGGTCCCTGAAACGTCAGTTTCATATTTTAAACATCTGATGCGGCTAACTGCACGAGATGATTTTATTGAACTGTTTCGGATACATAAAATATATCTTGCGTAATTCTTTACCTGTGTCGCTGGATCCGAATGTTGAATTGCTTCTTGTAGATGTGACATAAGAATGAGGTCTCGAGCCTGGAACCAGTTGTCATGGAGCGCATGATGGTAGATATGTGCCAAGATGGCACGTGTGCGAAGTCGATCAGTTCCATCCTTAGCATAGATATACTTACACAGCTTCTCCATCACGTGCACGCTCGTCACTGCGTTTGCCGGAATCTTGCCCTTGAACGAGAAACATAATTTTATTTAAAAGGAAAGATACACAAAGTCTGTAACAGGATGAATTATAGCCAAGAATATATACAAAGTATTCTGTTGCTTAATAGTTCGATAGTGGATGATGTATCATGGATGATCTGTCTTTTTAACGCACGAAGACTGTTTTACATTCAATGTAAACTTGGGCTGAAGTAATAACATTCATCACAATGAGTCAAACAAGACATGACAAAACTCTTTAAACTTTGTAATAAAAGTACAGATAATTATATACTAAAATGTAACCTGAACTTGTTAGCATGACTTAAAATTTGTATGTGAGAATGTTTCATACAACTGCAAAGTGAGGGAACTGGAACCTTTTCAACAAGCTCATTCTAGATGTTGAAAGCCATAATATGACAGAAATAAAAACAAAAAAACACTGATGTTTATCACAATGGGTTCTACAAACTCTGTTTTTAACAACTTTTCAACACTGAATGAAATATTCTTAAATCAATTTTGATCAATGTGGTTCTAATATATTATTCCAGACTAAAAATTTACTGATACGAGGTGCGATCAGAAAGTTTCAAGACTCTGTCAATAGAGGGCGAACCGGATGTAGTACGAGCTTCTGCCTTTAGGGGGTGCGGCCTACATTCATAGTGAATCAGTGTGCCAGCCGGCATCATCGAATTAGCATTTGTTTCTTAGTTACTGGCGTTTTGGTAGTGCATTACACCGACCCTCCTGCGATTTCGGAATGGCGTGTGCATCAAATTTTGCCAGACTCGCCAAAATGGCTACGGAAACCTATGAAATGCTAAAGCAAGCATTTGGGGAGTCCGCAATGGGTCGTGCACAAACTTTTGTGTGGCATTCACGTTTTAAAAATGGCCGAACCTCTGTCGATGATGACGAGCGTTCGACGTCGTACCATCAACGACTTGTGCGACATTGTTGGGATAGGCTATGGGACCTGTCAGCTGATTCTAAAGGAAGAACTTCACATGCGACGAATCATGACAACGCGCCAGCGCACACCGCCCTCAAAGTTCGGCAGTTTTTGGCCTCAAACACCATGGCCGTCATCCCGCACCCTCCTTATTCGCCATGTGACTTCTTCCTCTTCCCAAAGATGAAAATTCAGCTAAAGGGAAGGAGATTTGAGACGATAGAAGAGATTCAGGCAGAATCGCAGATGGTGCTTGACAGGCTGACAAAGAAAGATTTCCAGGGATGCTTCCAGGCTTGGCAGCGGCGCTGGGATCGTTGTGTTCACTCCCAGGGGAACTACTTCGAGGGTGATGGATGAATTTAATACCTGAGATAAGTGTACGGGTTTTTATAGGCGCAGTCTTGAAACTTTCCGATCGCACCTCGTATGTCCCAATATGCAGCTTTTAGGGAACTATAATCTTATGTAATAAAATTATCAAAATTGTTCAATGTAGGAAAAACAATTTTGGCCTGGTAAAAGGTTACAGTAATGGACAAAGCTATTTCCCCCAGAAACGCATGTTATATCGATGTTACACTGTATCTTCAAAGATTCAGAGCAAATGATGTTCCAACATCACTAGGATCAACTCTTAATTCAGAACATCTAGTTTTTATATTCAGTAGTGACCTAGGGGACTTTTCTTATAGATGGCTGTGTCAATATATTTTAAACACGTGAACATAATTCCCATACCGAAAATAACCATCGCATGAAGCTACGAGAACGTTACTTTGGCTGTTTAAAAACAAAGAATAAACCAACAGCGTAACAGAAATATGATATTAATCAGGTACATACATAGCACTTCACAATTTTTTCCATCTCTTGTAGCAAATCCTTCTTTTAAATCATTCGCAGTTTTTGGTAGTGAACTAATCATCACAGATCATTTTTCCAAACAGACTGACACATTAATCTTGATTATTATTATTATTCAGTGTTCTGTCTTACGACAGGTCCATTGCTCTGCCCAAAAAGAGCTCTCCAGTTGTCCCTATTCTCGGCTTCTCGTTTTAACTCCTGAAACTTCATCTTCTTTCCTTGTTTCAGATCGTTGGTTAGCTGTATCAATCTTCTTCCCAGTCCTCTCTTTCCTTCAACCTGGCCTTCGATGATATCACTCAGTAACCCATTCCTTCTCATAATATGTCCCAGCCAGTTAGCTTTCCTTCGTGTAATCGCCTGCAGAATGTTTCTTTGCTCGTTGACTCTCCTCAATACTTCTTCGTTGGTCACTCGATCCGTCCACCTGATCTTCTCTATTCTTCTCCAACACCACATTTCAAAACTCTCCAGGTATTTCTGTTCCTTCTTCCTGAGTGTCCAAGTCTCTGCTCCATATAGCGTGACACTCCATACGTAACACTTCGCTAGTTTCTTCTTCATCTTGATACCACACATAAATCAATTTGTGAAAACTTAAAATCACCCTGGTATTGATTACATGCACTTCCAAGTTTAAAATCAATTGCTCTGTGTGTCACTTAAACATGATTGTTTTTTAGAGCAAATTCTGCAATGTCACCCATAGCGTAGCCATCATATCACATACATATACGCTGACATCTATAAATTTATTTCCAACATGATCTAAATAATGTGAATCATTCAGTGTAATCATAAATATCCAGAATGATTTTTAATAATTCTCTAAACCTTAAAATACACAACAGAAAATAATTTTTGTTCAAGTAACATACATAGTTTTCAGCCAGTTTCTGGAATGTTGACAACTAAAACTTGCTAAGATACACTTATTAACTTCCAAGTCAGTCTCTCTGTCTGTATGCAACACCTTGAGAACCAGTGAGTCATTACAAGTGATATCGGTGAGTTTCAATAAAATTTGTTAACACATTCAAAATTTTGTTGAAATCAAACAGGCACTTTACGTTACGTCCTACAAGCATTTCTGTTCAAGGAAGTGATTTGGCAAGAGATCCCTGCACGAAGAATACCAAGTTAGACATGCAACCATGTGGGGCAATCCTCCATGATGAATCACCACCCAGCCCACGCACACATCAGAAATCTCTAACATCACACTGGTTAAATTCTGGCAAATGCTCCGAACTGTTATGCTACACGTACATTTTATCTCAAAGTTGTAAACAAGCATCTTTTCACTTTGCCACGCTCGTCTACTTGTCCACATGCAACAATCCAAGAATTTCAGAATTCATTAAGACACTGGGTAGTTTTACTAAGATCGATGAACAAATTCCATTCCTAGTTCAGATAAAACAGTAAAAGTGAACACTTTACATAAAGACCTACATTTCTTTCTGCATGTACCTCAAGCATAACTTGCTAAAGGTTAACTAAAGTGAAAAATGTTTATAACAAAACCCCTAGAAAAAAATTAAACTTATTTTATGCTCAATATACTTCTGCCGTAAGTCTTACAGTTTTACAAATATTTAAACATAACCCAAGAACAAATGGACTGACTTTGATTGCATTTACATTGGATGTCCTTGCTCACCAATTTTACACTATTTACAAAACAGAAACAAAGCCAGTATTTACAAGCTGAAAAATCTGAAAATCTAGAAGCAATAACAGAGCAAATGCACCAAAATTATTACGACGTCTTCATTTCCAAGTTTTTCTTCCTACTGCAAAATATAAAACATACGGATGATGCTATTCAGTGTAAGACAGAGATCTAAAAATCATGATTTATCGTAACTCCACGAGCATGAAAAATTCATTTATTATTACCTTCACAAAGCTAACTTACCTGTTTCTGTTTCAAGACATCTGGATCGAACTTGTAATACAGATGTTCGATTTTCCGCAAATAGATACGACACAGATCCGCTGACAAGCTCTGGCGTTCCAGATATGCCTGCACTTTGTCAATAATTGCTGCCACCATTTTCTCATCTTTCAACCTGAAACCAAAATTTAGATATGGCACATCTGAGCAAGCCGCAGTCTCTACAAAGACCATTAACAATATCATTGCGTTCCATATTGTTATATTAAATAAGCATAAAATTATAAAATTACATAGAAAAAATAATTAACTATGTGGTACAGTATCTTCCTTGAAAAGTTAATAGTTTATGAGCTGAACTATAAATTCACTGCTTTATGAAATGTGAGCGTTCATCACTGCGTACCACTGGACCTACTCTCGAGCCAGCAGAATAAAGTCCACATCTTCAAATCCTACTTCTTGCTCCTAATGTAATTTATATATTATTCTATTACTTCGTCTTTCTGAGGTACAAAATCTCTCTCAGCATTTTGGTTTCCAAGACACCTCAACCTATTACCTCTATTCACAGTGAAAGACCTAACAGTTAACATTATTCTGAACACAATTTACAATTTTATGATTTTTTCAACTTTCAGGCCCTTGTCCACCTACCAGTCCTTGTGACTACCTGAGTTATTCTTAATCCACCATATACATTGAAATGGATCATGGCCTGAAACGTCTTAACATTCTAAACTGTATTTCTTCTCAAATCTAAAACTTCTTGACGATGGTGAAGAGTCAATTGAATAAAAATTTTCTTGGATATTATCCATCGTCTAGTAAATATAAAATGTAAAACGACGTTTCGGAGATGGGATTAGCTCTATCTAGTGGGCCCAACTGTGTAGGAACCTGAAGACGGAGATAGAGTCCCATCTCCGAAACGTCGTTTTACGTTTTATATTTACTAGACGATGGATAATATCCAAGAAAATTTTATTCAATTGTATTTCTTCTTCTGGAAATTTTACAATCATGAAGAGACAACGTTAACATGACAGCCCCATGCAAGCGCACACACACAAAAGATGACCCTGGATACAAGACAACCCCCTTTCAAAGTAGATGTCAACACAAATTATTTTATTACTTGTCCACATAAAATTCAAACATGTAATTCTCTGGCGCACGTGTAGCTCAATAATTACCAATTTTACGTCCACAAAAATATTACCAATTCTCATACTCCCAGCTTTTCAATAACCACTGTTATTAATATTTACTTTCAAACATTCTAACTTCAAAATGTTTACCCCATACTGAATTCAAACCAGTTAACAACCACAACAAAGAACTGTCACACATCCACACTCTAAGTGATATCTCGTAACAGCAGCATACCAAACATACTGATGTACTCGTAGAATTACTTCCAAGAAATCCGTTTTAAATATGATTCTTTATGGTTCTGCAGTAGCAAATTAATTGGATTGGATAACATAAATATTGTATAGCAATATATTTTCCAGAAAACACCTCAAAAGAGCAATGACTCCGAAATTGATAAATTGTGTGCAAATCTAAAAGTATTTTTATTTATTTGTGGTTTACTTAATTATGTAGTCAGTATAATAGGCCATATAGCAACAATTAGTTATAAATATTACTTTTAAAACATTTTCATATCAACACAACACGGATACACAAGTTTCAGAGATGTGCCACAATTAGTGGACCTACTCAGGAAATGTTGAAATACACTCCCTTTTACACATCTTCATTTGTAAATATAATAAGATGACCTCCGACCAATTTTCAATGATGTAAAAGCATAAAAAACCTTGTCTCATATTCAAGTAAATACAGTAAATTTAACATCTGACTGGGAGTGAATGCATATTCTGTTAGGAAGTTCATCAAGTCTGAAAGTACTTGGATTCTGACCATTTAGACAAAATTTTCAAACTGCTTTAACAACCTTCACACACATGGTTGCAATTAATATATCCTTCCAAAACAATTACATCCAAAGATATCATGCAACGAACTTTATGTAATCTTTGAATTACTATTGCTATGAGCCAACATAGCTCAGTATAAAGACTGGATGACAGGGGGATTTGATTCCTGACGGGCAGAGGATATTTCCTCTAGCCTCTGCATCCAGACCAGTTTTGGGGCCCACCCAGTCTCCTATCCAATTGGTACTGGGGACCTTTCCTGGAGGCAAAGTGCGACCACTCACCCCCATCTAGTGCTGAGGTCAAAAACGAGCAGGAGCTATACTGCCTCTCCTCACAAGTGCCTACGTGACGTATACTGGGACAGCTTTGTGTTTTTACTTTCTGTTAAACCACACTGTCAAATCTAATGTTATTATTCTTAAGACTTAATAGCCTTTAAAAATAAGCCATGAAAATTTATAATAAATGAGAATTAATTCTGCGCGTGAGCAAATACACACTGTTAGACTTTAGATTTTAATAAACAGACAATTACCTCTCTACATATTCATTGCTATGCGGATCACATTCTTTAAGCAACTTTGTAAATTCTTCATCCAAACGCTCCACCATCGTCAGGACACAGCCTCGCACCTTATAAGGAACTGAATCAAAAATTTCATTTTCCTCCAAGATATGTTCGCCAATAACGATCTCTGGCGTAGACAACAACAAGTCCAAGGTGTCGGAAATTCCATCTAACAACCTAAATGGAGAAGAATATAGAACACAACATTTATTTTTTGATCTGTGAAACTGAAATATATATTAATTTGATCTCAACATCGTCATATCCAGCATTCAACTCTGCAGCAGAACACAGCATGTGTAATATTTAACAATAAACAATACAAAATGTAATATACCTCGCAGATTCTGTATAAATTTTCAGTCCTAAACTTATCACACCCTTAAATGCAGAAACACACCTCCTTACCTATAACTTATTTAATGTTGCTGTTGGTAATCAAATTACAGTGGATTCTGGTTAATTGGGACACATCGGTACTAGAACACTTTGGCCCAATTAAGCGGTTGCCCTAATTATGCGAAGTCCCACGTAAAGAGTTTTAAAACAAAAGACAACTCCCATTTATTGAGCAACAAAAATACTATAATTGAATTCTGGAACAAATGGTACAGATCAGAGAAAAATATTTACGCTAAAAACAATTTTAATTTAATGTATCAAACACGCATGTACGTAGCTCTTAACAGTTAATGACCGAGGAATTTATCGAGTGTACCCTGCCGTGTTCTCTTAATTGACTGCAAGTGAACAAAATCAGCGCAGGGATCTGGTGCAGATATAGGATTGCCTTCATCGCTTTCCTGCATGAAGTAGCGTCGTAATCCAGCAACAAATTCCCTGGCATCCTGGTTAGTCACTCGCTCAAGCTCAGGTGTGTCGTCCCCATCGCTTTCCTGTCTTCTGATGTCTTTTGGTGTTTTGCTGCAATTTGTTCAACAACTGCGTTCTCATAATCTTCATTTTCATTGTAACATCAAAGTCTATTGTCGATGCATGCAAACTCTTCGTAGTTTCTGACGTATTGCACTTCCAAAATGGCGTCATTTTCACTGTCGGTCGTATCTGGCATCTCCAAGCCTGAATGCTTAAAACCACAGTGAGCATGCTTTGCTCACTGAGGTTTCTTAATGGTCTTGCTACTTACTGCTCGCAAGCAGAATCGCTACACTGTCTGAATACGCACGCGTTCGTTACCGAGGGCACCAGCGATGACTCACTGATTCCTCCAAGCCACTCACGTGCCATCTAGCACTCACTGTCCTGATTAAACAAAATGGCATCCCAAATAAGTGAAGAAAATTTTGGTTATTTTCTCAATTTGTTATTGTTCTTTAAGATTTGTCCCAAATAAACGGATTCCCCAATTAACCAGAATCTACTGTATATACTGACAAATGAGAGGATTAACGAATTGGAAAGGTAAGAAGGAAAGTGACAAGTGCCTGGATAGGCTAAGGAAAACACGCACACACAAAAGAAACTCAGTCTGGATCTTTCAAGTAACAAAATAAATTCCTGTAACTATCATAATAATGCTTAGAGAAACAAAGCAACTTTGACTGTTTTAAATATTCTTTGTTATATAATTTTTGTGTCTTCACACCAAATATAGTAGAACTACCAGCTACTGACATCTGTCTTGAAATAAATTAATTACAAGGTTTCAAATTTAGAAGTGGTAGTCACTTTAAAACCGTGTTATCTCCTATGGTTATTTAGTACCATTTGAAAATTACTGGCTACACTGCAACAGTGCAGCACCCCATACTTACCATTAGCGGGAAAACAGATTTTGTGTGAGAAACCAAACCACACCGCACGCATACGTCTGTTTTCAAAGCATAAGCTCATCATTGTAGAGTTGCGTGAAGCATTAGGTCTCATGTGATACCATCCTATAAACATGTTCAGTAAGGACAAACAACGTTGCACCAAAATGCATACTGCAGAAGGATGAAATGGATGTTACTGCCACAAACGTTTGTGCAAGAAGCCTGTGGAACACACTGTATGCTTCTCACCATTTTCTCTCCAACTCCGAGGGGCACACATGCATGCCACGGCACAGCTTCTGTTGACAGGCTTACTGCAATCCTTTGAGACAACAATACACATTTTGCCCTTGTGTAACCCACGTTTTGACGAAACAATACTTATCATACTCACTGAGCATGTTTTAGTGCAGTTTCACACAATACCTAACGCTTCATGCCACTCGATGACACTTACCCGGTGTCCTACGTGAGCGATTAAGTGCGAGCGGTGCGATTTGCGTGGGTGAAGCGGAAATATCAAACTGGCTGTTTGTGTGGCGCTGTCCTAGGTTACAGCGAATCAGTCAAGAGAGTAAAGCGGCCGGATTCCGAGATCAAATATTTTGATATTTTCGCGCAGGTCGCTGCGTTCACCAGTAAGGCGCATGCGCAAGAAATCTCTGCCTGTGCAGTACACGGAAGGGGCATGCGCAGGAAGGCCGTGTGTTTCTCTTCCGCAGGACACAACAAGCGATTCCCTTATGTCATATGACACCCCATGCTGCTTATGCAGCTCGCACACCTCGCTTGTTATCGCTTACCTAGGACCTTGCCTTAACACTGAAGTAGGATGACATATGTAGCACAATTCAGTCTCTCGCACAAAAGCTGCTTTCTGATGATGATAGTATGGAATGCAGCGTTCCCGAGAATTTTAAAATGGCTCTTGTACTTTCCTGAGCTCCAGCTGCCTAGTACAAGAGCACTAAAAGAAAACTGCCCTCCCACTGTGACTGATATAAGCATCGGACATTTATACATCAGGCTCAAGACAAGACAAACAGCGAACTCAGTACTTGTTTTACTTGCATTATGCCACGATAAGTTATTCTCAATACTGATGTAACAGAATTACTTTGGCTAAAAGGATTTTGATTCAATTAAATGAATTTTGTCAAAAAATTCTAGGAAGGCTTTCTCATGATTACTAAACTTCATTCACCAAACTCAGTACTGAAATAGAAGGAATCACACACAAGCATGTGCACGCATATGCATGCGCGCACGTGCACACACACAAGTTTAGTAATTACTGTTTTCATTGCATGTAATTATCACACAAATAGGCTCACTATGAGACATGATGTGTATGATCTAACATTGCCCCTTTCTTAAGTTCGGCATTTTACAGTTTATAACCTTTTGTAAAGGAATAAGCGATTAAAACCCCTGTACTACGGGGCCGCTGGCCACCAGACTTTTCGGTGGTAACCTGCACAGTCAACAAAAGTTCATATCTTATGTATTAAGTATGGTACACGTAAATTAATTAATTTCCTGCAATTCAAAAGTTTTCGGTTACAGTACGTACTTGGCCCAGAACTCCGGCTTCATTGCATCGGAGACTTTAGGGTTATAATCGAAGATTGCGGAGACGATGGCAAACTTAATCTTGAGAGCAACAGCGGGACCAAGATGATGTGCATCGGCCACACTCTGCAGTTCGTGAAGCAGCTCAATTTGCTCTCTGCGGTCAGTGCGTTTCTTCCCGCGAGCCGCGATGATCTCACTCAGTTTCTTCACAACTAGATTAACATCAATCTCTGCATCTTTTGCAAACATCTTAGGCTTTTCCTGAAAATTATTAAAATAGTTAATTCAGAATATATCCAGTAATACAGGTAATTAGACTCTACTTTCCTCTGAATGAAAACAAGAATTCAGTTCCTTTCTGAGTCATCAAACCAATTTTTATAAAACCATGTAGTAGTTTGTCTAAACCAGTCCTAAATTCTTTAAATGAAGTCAATTACATTATTCCACTTCAAGGGTGATGGTGTAAGTCTGCTAACTACAATTACATTACTCGTTTATATACAGGATGATTCAAAAGGTTGGGGCCAAACTGAAGGAGCATATAGAAGGACTCAGAGAGAAGAACTTTTGAATAAGAATCCATGTCCTCCGAAGTTATCCTGAGTCAGTCGAGGCCATTGAAGGTAGGGAAGTCTAGCTAGCTAGCAGTCAAGCTAGTGGGCTTTGGCTCTCTGGAGTTGTTACGCCATGGATTTATACAGGTTCTCAGATCTCACAGAATGAGGTAACCATTACAGTAATTGCTTACTGCTGTTTAAATAAAGAATGCAACTCCAGCTGTTTACTGTCAGGAAGAAATTGAAAACTGCATGCAAGGCAGTAAAAATAGAACTGCACCTTAGCCAGGAAACTTACAATAATTTTATTCACCGTCTTTACACAAGCTTATAGATTGTTAAAATCACATAAAATTATAACATTTCAACATTTGATATTGTTACATTTTAAAATGACGACATGTTTCGATGTTCATTCCATCATCGTCAGGTCTATCAATCAAAATTAAAAACTGTTGCATCTGCTGCTCTGCGTATACTGATTTTGTTCTACCCGTTAGATTTTATTTGTTTAACCTCCAGGCTTCTTCCATTTAATTTTGAGGGCTGCGCCTGGATGCCTTAAATCTGCAAAATCAATTTTAATTTTCATATCGTGATCCTGGCTACTGACATAGGAAATGGAATAATTTTAAAGAATTACTCAATATATCGTAATACAAGTAAAAGAAAAGTAATCACAAAATATTTAAAGTATTATAACATACCAAGTTGTGTGTGTTACTTGTATTACGATATATTTAGTAATTCTTTAAAATTATTCCATTTCCTATGTCAGTAGCCAGGATCACGATATGAAAATTAAAATTGATTTTGCAGATTTAAGGCATCCAGGCGCAGCCCTCAAAATTAAATGGAAGAAGCCTGGAGGTTAAACAAATAAAATCTAACGGGTAGAACAAAATCAGTATACGCAGAGCAGCAGATGCAACAGTTTTTAATTTTGATTGATAGACCTGACGATGATGGAATGAACATCGAAACATGTCGTCATTTTAAAATGTAACAATATCAAATGTTGAAATGTTATAATTTTATGTGATTTTAACAATCTATAAGCTTGTGTAAAGACGGTGAATAAAATTATTGTATTGAAGAACACAAGCATGACGCAATTAAGATATCAGGAAACTTAATTAAGCAAAAGTTGCATCAATCAGCACCTGGAGAATAAGGATGGATTTTTCAGAAACTGATTGGAAATCAGTGGACATTTTCTGGGCAAAGTAACACAAAAAAACTGTCTTCACATTTTAATGAAAAATAACAGCGTAGAAACGTACTATCCAGTGAAAAGCGTCTTCGGATGGCAATTTAAATCTCAAAAGAACTTTGAATCCAAAGCTTTGGGATGTACTACGATTGCATGTAGAAGTTATGTGAAATGACTTGTGCTAATTACGAGTAAGTTTTAAAAAAAGTACGGAGTTTCAAACAGTAGTATGGTTAAGAAGATATAATTTGGATGCCAATTCTGAGCAGACGATCCATTCAGATGGCACCAACAGCAGCAATAAAGTACAATTATAAGTACAGTATCTTGCATTTCTTTAATACTGCATTATTTGTCAATAGATGAAAGTGTAGATTCCTATAGGGATATAAAACAATAATAACGTAGCAACAGTGCTGCCATGTAAATAGCCACAGCTCACAGTCAGGAGTGACCCAGTAACATTACTAGCATTATTCTTTGCACTGACCATACATATCAGATTAAAGATGAAAAACAGCACATTTATGCACACAATCATTATTCAATTACTGCTGTATATTATATGTCAGTGGTATTCAACCTGGGGTACACGAAGACATCTTAGGGGGTACGTGAAATTTAAAAATATATATAAATATTACTTTATGATAAACAATGAATAATCAGTAATGTATTTTATTTAATTTATTTTAGATGTAGATTATATACTATGTATAACTTGAATTATACACCAACAACTTTGGGGGAACAAAGTTGAAGAGAAATTATATCTGGGGGTATGTGAGTCCCGCGCTGTAGCTGCGCGGTCTGAGGCATCATGCTTCGGACCGGCGATACGGAATGCGCGCTGGTTCGAGTCTTGGGGGAGAAGAAATTTTCTCATGAGCTTTCGACCAGTGTATGGGACCGGTGCCAACCCAGCATCGTGAGGAAATTGGGGAGCTACGATGAGTAGCGTAATCCGGTCAGGAAAACTAGCAATGGCTGGGGGTTCGTCGTGCTGAACACACGTCACTCTATATCTGGTTGGATGATCGTTCACCTCTGCTTAGGCATGTGAACGTGAGACCAGCAGTCAAGCTAGTCGGCTTTGGCTCTCTGGAGCTGTTACGCCACAAATTTATTTATTTGGGGGTACATGAACAAAAAAAAAAAAGGTTGAATGCCACTGTTATATATAATACTATTAATGCAAAAGTTTCACTTATATAAATTCAATTGTTTTTGTTAAACAGAGATAATATAAAGAGACACAATTTAATCAGAAATGCATAGTAATTACTGTCTGCGACAGAAATGGACATAATCTGAAGAACACGAGATGGTAGGGAGTTAAAGTCACTATGAGACTAGGAAACAATGACAACATCCTAGCGCCAAACACCAGCACCATTCCTGAAAACTTTAAACATTACTGGAACAATCTGACTGACACTAAACCATTACGACGCTTCAATGAAAATCAACAAGCAAATTGCAGAACTACAGATAAAATATAAATAAGAAAGAAGGGAATCAAGTACGACCGATGTTTTCTCTATAAATATTCACTAATGTGGTCAGAACCTTGTTTCAGGTTACCCTTACTTCTGTCAACCAACAAAGCTAACATCTATTATCTAAGATTTGAGGTTTTCACGGTGGCGAGTCTGAAGATTGCTGTCTTCTGGGTTGTTACGCCGTGTAGTCTGGTAGATTTCTACCAGCGTTTAAGAGGTCATAATGCCTGTCATCAGGGTGATGACGGAGGCAGTAAGAACTCTCAAACGCTGGTAAACATCTACCAGACTACACGGCGCAATAACTCAGAAGACATCAATCTCCTAACATCTATTCTTTCTCGTTGATAGTAGATAACCGAAAAGTAAAACTTTACTTACTAATGGAATAATGCCTCCCTTCACTCTCTCCCAACCTCCTTCACCATCTTCCTCCTCCTCTCGTCTCTGCTTCCTCTCTTTCTCTTTTCGTTCTTTATTTTTCTCCTTTTTCTCTTTCTTTTCTTCTTCTTCTTTTTCAGTGTTTCTGTTATATTCAAGAATACATATTTATGCAGCAATGAAAATTAACCAAACAATACACTCCTATTCACTGACTAACATATTCATTATACACTAATGTATATGAGAGTTAAGAAAGTCCCTGAGATGTAAGCAGCCTGACAAGTCACACGCTGCACTACTAGCAAACCAGAAAACATCAAGCTCATTCTAATCTGATGTACAATTTATTGGTAATACTTTATAACGCTGGAATTTATAAAACAGCCAGTAATAACAAAACAAATTAAAAAAGTTACAGTGGAACCACGGTTCCGGAGAATTAGACGTAAATACGTCTATACGGAAAGGAAGTTTATATATTGGCTTTATTCTAAATATTTCCTTTATACCCGCTTTACAATTGCGTAAAGTTTGATTAAGACATGGCTTATTTAACGTGAATTAGTTACGCTTAAGATGGGTTTGTGGCAGCTGAATCTAATGTAAGGTAATGTAATGTTTTATAGGTAACATAACAATGCAGTTACACTTTTTCGTTTCACTTTTTTCCGAATGACACTGACCCGAAAATATACACGTATTTACGTCAAAAAATACACTACAAACAGAGGAGCAGCAGAAAGCAACAATGAAATGTGAAATTTTTTGGACAAAAAAAGACCAATGTTCTCCACTCAGGAATAGGGGGTTATACATGCATCACCTACGTAATAGGCCGCCTACATAACAAGTATTTACTGAACTCCCATGTACAGTACATATGAAAGAAATTTTAGGTAAACCAGCATAAAATATGCTACGTATAGGCAGTGAATATGATATGTGCAGAATCAGTAGCACTGCAAAGGGAAATAAGATATGGATACGACGTCTGAGTGCGTCCTATTAATATGAAACCAAGACCAGAAAGTATCAACGTTAGCATAGAAACTGTGGTTTACTGGAAAGTTTCAACCACCGCATAAGAATTTTAAGAAAATTACAGTTGCATGCATTATTTAAGCACTGTAAGTCACAGGATGGCTTTCAGGAATATAAACTGTTCAAATCATTTAATTCTGACAGCATTACATCACACGACTAGCCTCGAAAATGAGGCCGGAGATGGCCCTCGAAACGTCGGCACGGTTTAACCACGTGATGTGGCTGCTGGCCCGAGGAGATTTTATTAATTACATCACAACTTTTAGTTAATGCACATAAATTTCATGTCACTTAATAAAAAATTTGAATAATATTACAGCTTCCAATAAACACAAAAACATTTTCAGTCACATGACATCTTCCCAATATAAGATTTTAAAACTAAGGAACTATGTTATGTTTTCATGATGATAACACAACTCTTCTTCAAGAGATAACAGTAAAATAATTATCTTCACCAAGAAGTAATCACTGCAGGCCACATACTTCTTTGATGAGAAGAAGCATTACCCAACGTAAAAACCAACAACTATACATTTAATTACATCCAAATAACAAAATTTGAAAATGGAGATATATCAGTGGTGAAAGGATTTATGAAAATCTTTCAAGAAAGTTTCATGATTAAGGGTTTTGCATACTTCCTCGCAGCGTTTATAGGTAATTTAAAAAATACAAAAAAAACAAACAAACATATATTTTCAAAATTGGATTCTTCTGCAGTGTATCGCCATTGTCAGACCAAGTGTACAAGAACAAGAAAGAATTTTTTTACTTTTTTTAAAAATAATTCAGAAAACATAAAATGGTCATGTTATGTATTTCTTCACCTTTTATATGAAAAACATTTTCAACTCGTGGAGGCTGCCAAGTTTTCGAAGGACTGCATAACGGAACACAGCCTTCTAACACAAAACGAGAGTTCTCCATCTCTCGCAGACACGGGGTACAGTTCGAGGTGGATCTTTAGTGAGATGGGGACCTATAAAAATTTGACCTGTCACCCTGCAACCAGCAGGACAAACAATCCTGAACAAGGCTTCAATCCCTGCTTCCAGCAAAAGACTTTAATTGCTGAGGACCCACGTCCAGCTACAACTGAGGTAGAAATCTGGTCAGTACACCACTGCGTACCTTTACAAATCTTGGCACCATCTGATAAAATATTTCTAAACAGTTGTTGAAACCTACTGGTGTCTACCATAAAGCAGAAGTGTGGGGAATTTATTACACTGAATGATAAATACAGTGAAACCTCTATCCATCGTTCCCGGAACTATCGTTTTCCCGGATGCATCGTCCGTTTTGTTCGGTCCCGAATACATCCCATATAAAATAATGTTACATTTTCACGCTTCTATCGTTCCTCGAACTATCGTTTTATCGCATCGATCGTTCCAAAATCATAGTCCCGGCCCACAATTTTCCCGCAATGATCGTTTCTGAGAAATGAAAATGCTGGGTTTTGAGATAAATTAATACCGAAAGACGCACAATGTTTTTGGAATACACAGTAGCAGTAACCTGTTATGTCGCCCAACCAGCACAGATTCTTTTGGAATGAGGGGTCGGCGGTGCAGGGGTGATAGTTGGAGAGAATGGCAGTGCTCATTGTCAGAAATTTTATGAGTTTAATTAGGGTGCACTCATATTTCGTTCCAGCGATGCCAGATGGCATGTGCAGTGTGAATTTCTTCACAAATGCTTTTATTATAAGTACAAAGGAAAGGCGGGCGACACTTTTCATTCTTCTGGTTCATCTCGTTTCCAGTGGTTCAGTGTATCTACAGCGACGTTTCGTTGAGTTCGGCAGTAATAGTATTTCCAATCTTCCTGTTATTGTCAGCGAAGGGGGTGGGAGTGGTGAGGAAGAGGAAGACGACGAATGCGAGCCCGAAGCTGTGCCGAGTTTTGCCGAAGCATTGGAAAAAGTGAAGTCGTTCTTTTACGCGCATGATATTAGTGAACTTGACGAGGAAAACATTTTGAACGTGGAAAGGGCTCTGTTTGGCCTAAAACGTAAAGTTTCGACAAACCAGTTGTCCATTAAAGACATTTTTGGTAAAAAGAAGTAACTTTGAAACAGAAACATTCAGTTTTTTAAAAAAAAATTTTAATGCTTTCCCGCATCTATCGTTTTCCCGTATTCATCGTTTTTATTTCCCACCCCCGCCAAAAACGATGCATCGAGGTTTCACTGTAAGTGTTATGGGAATGTATGTACACACTTGAAAGTTTTTAAAGAGCAACTTTTCTGTCCCATTTTTCATCCAATCCACTCCTCAGATCAAAAATAAATAAAAGGAAAAAGTGGTAACACTGTCCCTGGCGCTTAATTAAGCACCACACCATAAAAACATATTGTGGGGTGGAAATATAGCTTAAGCTTGGCATAAGATGGGTTTGACTCGTCAGCTTCACACTGCAGCCACTTTACTCCCAGGGAAAGAGACTGCAAGACCTATTCGATCCCTATGGCTGGTCCAGAAATGATGGTAAACAGAAAAATTCCTGCTCCTGCCGAGAATGAAATCCACGTTCATATCATAGCCTACTTATACTTAAACTGTTCAATGTATCATCAAGTAATGACAATAACAATTATGATAACAATAAAGAAATCCCTATACCAACTGAGGTATGAAAAAATAAAAGCTGATGAATCAACAAACGTAGAAACTGACCTCTTCAGGAAACGTTCTCTGATACTAGCATACTGAGTGTCGTCGTCACTGCTGTCTGTGTCGCTCTCTGAATCGCTGCCCCAGTCAGTTGAGTCTTCACTGCCTTCATCATCTTCAACTGGCTTCTACACGAAGAAAATATAACTATGTAGGATTTGAGGTTTTCACGGCGATCAGTCTGAAGATTTCCGTCTTCTGGGTTGTGCGCCACGTAGTCTGTTAGATGTTAACCAACGTTTCAAGA
Source organism: Zootermopsis nevadensis (assembly GCF_977971745.1). Taxonomy (NCBI): domain Eukaryota; kingdom Metazoa; phylum Arthropoda; class Insecta; order Blattodea; family Termopsidae; genus Zootermopsis; species Zootermopsis nevadensis. The sequence goes on along the minus strand of NW_028259141.1, from coordinate 2,138,966 downwards.
GATCCATGCTGATGATGGAGGTGGCATGGACCTCTGAAATATTGGTGGACATCTACCAGACTACACAGCGAACAACCCAGAAGATGGCAATCTTCAAAACATAACCACAGTAATATAAATTAGTTCTTTGTAATACCAAGAAATACTCTTTCAGAAGTGAGATTTTAAGTTCTCCTAGCGCTGAATATAAAGATGGCTATCTTCTGGGTTGTTTTGCTGTGTTAACCTGGTATAAATATGATCTGAAGCTTTTGCGGCATCTTCTCAGGCAATCAGAAGCGACAAACGGTACCATTTGACGTGGCTGTCAGCCTGGCAGAAATTTACCAAGTTTAACTTTCAACCAGACTACACGGAGTAACAACCCACAAGACAGCCATCTTTAGGCTGTAAGGAGATAAGAATTTGTACATACATCCCTTCGTGCACATACGGCAATCATTAGTGATGTGGTTACCACAGCAGCCACCAAGGATCAATGAACATGGATGTATTAAAATTTTCAGTTCTATACTTAACATCAGAAAACATTACTTCAAACACTGAATGCTGAACCATGGACAGCCATTATATCAACCATGACATTTACAGAGAAATATAAAAGATGATAGAACTTACCTTTATTATTTTTGATTCTGTGGCACTAGATTCAGAACCAGCTTTTCTAAATGAAGATGGTCTTATATCTTCAGGTTCTGAGTCATCTTCACCTTCTACGAAGAAATAAAAAAAGACAAAGTTAATGCTTTTTCAATGCTCTGGTTTGTAACAGTAAAAAAAATTCCAGATACTTTTCATAAGTATCTTAAAATGTAATGTCTGTTATAAGCATAGATAATAGTACCAACTGTACATTATTCACATTACCTTTCTCTTCATCTTCTTCATCTTCAGCCTGATCAGGATTTTCACGGAACTTCGCAATATCCAATTCAAATTCTTTGTTATATTTACGAAGTTTCTGCCGCAGAGATGACAAAGATTTGGAGTTGTTTTTTGACATGTTTTTCCTACAGAAACAAAGAAAATTATTAACAAATCAGAAATATATAAGATTTGAGGTTTTCACATCGGTGAGTATGAAGATTTCTGTCTTCTGAGTTCTTGCGCTGTGTAGTCTGGTCGATGTTAACCAACGTTTCAGAGGTCATACCGCCTCCATCATCAGGGCGATGAGTATGAAGATTTCTGTCTTCTGGGTTGTTGCGCCGTGTAGTCTGGTCGATGTTAACCAATGTTTCAGAGGTCATACTGCCTCCGTCATCAGGGCGATGAGTATGAAGATTTCTGTCTTCTGGATTGTTGCGCTGTGTAGTCTGGTCGATGTTTACCAACGTTTTAGAGGTCATACTGCCTCCGTCATCAGAGTATGAAGATTTCTGTCTTCTGGGTTGTTGCGCTGTGTAATCTGGTAGATGTTTACCAACGTTTTAGAGGTCATACTGCCTCCGTCATCAGAGTATGAAGATTTCCGTCTTCTAGGTTGTTGCGCTGTGTAGTCTGGTCGATGTTTACCAACGTTTCAGAGGTCATACTGCCTCCGTCATCAGGACCTCTGAAACGTTGGTTAACATCGACCAGACTACACAGCGCAACAACCCAGAAGATGGAAATCTTCAAATTACTATTAAATACTAACACAGCTAGTTTTCAATTGGAAGATATTCATTCCGACAAATTAGGTACAGTAAAGCGAGTCTCTCTCCCCCCATGCTGGAAACTGCAATAAAAATCAAAACCCTATCAACCACTACACAGATTTTGACGAAATTTGGTATGGACATTGTGCCACTGAGACATACCTTAGAATCATACTTCCTTACACTTATCTAATGATGTACCTGGACAAAATTCTTCTGTACAAGCCAAGAAAACCACCTTTCTTGTTTCCACTGCCCCTCTAACCCACCCCACACCCTGACTATACATAACCATCACAATTCCCAATCTTACTCCAACTCTGAAGACGGAGATAACAGTTTCCCGCTAAACACAAGTTGTCCCTACAAGACTGAAAGGGTTAACAACCTAAAAGACGACAATCCGAATTCCATCATCAGCCATTCACATCTGAGACGTACTAGCCTATTATGGTCTCTGAGATGTGATCACCATAAAAACAGTCGCTATAAATATGATATATTAGTCGTTTCAAATTTCTATTTACAAAATAAATAAAACAAAGTGGGCCACAACACTTTCTGTAACTATAACAGAACAATATAAACATAGGAATGTCATTACTGAAGAAAGTACGAAAGAAGTAGAAATTTAAAATGGTAAAGTAAAGTAAAGTTTGTCCCACTGTACGCCATGTAGGCGTTTGGGGTGAGTGGAGGTATAGCTCCTCTCTTCCTTGACCTCGGCACTAGATGGGGGTGAGTGGTCAGCATCACGCCCCGGCCGTGCTTTACCCCCGGGAAAGGACCCTGGTACCCATTGTAGAGGAGGCTGGGTGGGCCCCAGAGCCGGTCTGGACGCAGAGGCTAGAGGAGAAATCCTCTGCCCCCGTCGGGGATCGAACCCCGGTCGTCCAGCCCGTAGCTAGTCACTATACTGACTGAGCTATCCCGGCTCATAATTTAAAATGGTACACCGAGAAATCAGATTGCAAGATATGACGGTGTCGTATATCAAATCTGACCTTGCTTATTCGCGCTACAAATGTAAATAAACTTCGCTCCATTTCATTTCACTTTACGAATGAATCTTATGCTTAATAGCATATGAGCAAGACATTACATTCATGTACTTGTAACTATAAAGTCTGCCTCCAAATTGGACGGGGGGGGGGGGGGGGGGGGTAAAGAGAAGGAGGGGGAGGGGAAACAACTGATAAACTCACCTTCCATCACGATCTTCCCAAACATCATTTATAAAATCTTCCATTTCCATAAGACAACGCAGATAGAAACGTGGCGTCTGACCTTTCTCCTCCTTACTAATTACTGGAAGTGCTTTAGTGTACGCCCGCATCAGTTCCTCAAAGCCTAAAAAAATGTACAAGATCTACATTTAAAAAAAACAACATCATTTCTCCAACACATGCCACATTTCCTCGATTTTAAGACACCATCAATTGTGAGATGCACCCCTGATGTAGTAATAGGTTTCCAGGGGAAAAAAACACGTGCTTTCAATAGGAATTGTCGATATCCAAACATAAAACTTCTTATCCTTTACTTTTACGTTTACTTTCCCTTGCCTAGCGTTATGGAAACGCGGTTGCCCTTTCGTAATATAATATAATTTTCCTACACTGAATTTCAGAAATTTTAAAATGTGAAAAAAGTGTATCTCAAATCTTCTAGGTTGTTGCGCCGTATACTCTGGTAGAAGTTTACTGACGTTTCAGAGGACCTTGCCGCCTCCATCATCAGAGCAGCCTTGATGATGGAGTTCCATTCAGGTACATGAACACTAATAACGCACATTTGTCACACCAAATAGGTGTAAGGCAATGTCCTAGGTAAGCGATAAGTAGCGAGCTGTGCGAGCTGCATAAGCAGCATGGGGTGTCATATGACATAAGGGAATCGCTTGTTGTGTCCTACGTGAGAGACTGTAATAGAAGCACACGGTCTTTCTGCGCATGCACCTTCCCTGTACTGCACAGTCAGAGCTTTTCTGTGCATGCGCCTTACTGGCCAGCGCAGTGACCTGCGCGAAAATATCAAAATATTTGATCTTGGACTCTGGACGCCGGCCGCTTCGCTGTAACATAGGACAGCGCCACACAAACAGCCAGTTTGATATTTCCGCTTCGCCCACGCAACTCGCACCGCTCGCATTCAGTCGCTCACGTAGGACACCGGGTAAGAATTCAGTATCCTGTAAATCAGCCATTTTGTTAATAGAAGCATCTGACACAAGGCCCTTGGCATGACCAGTGAAAAACCGGATGTAACACGCTCACAAATCAATAATGTTACAGCCCCACAGATGCAGGCAGCAAAATGGGAACATTCATAAAACATCAGAGTCCTTCCGAGACTACAAACGTAAAAGGGAACAAGTTACACTTACTCGATAACATGCTGCTCATATCTTTTATTTTCTTGAAGTTTCTAATCTGTTTCATTATGTTCGTGAGGTCTTCGTAACGCTTCTCCTTGGCAGAACGAACAATTCTCTTCGTTTCTTCTTCTTCATCGCTAAACTGAAAGATGAAAAAAAAATTGAATAACTTTTAGCGCAATACAATAATCTCCTCTAGTGTGTGAAGACACTCCACATAATTTCTATATTTGTGTTCATATTAAATAAGTCTAATTTGATTCAACTGATCAATGATGTATCAACTGTGAAGACTGTAAAACGCTCAAAATACGGCAGGATTAATATGCAGGACAGGTTGGGAGGGACACGAGTACAAGTAACATTAATCTTAACTGAGGTACCTACTATCCCAGAAATTCACAGGAAGAATTGACATAAAAAAAGACATCACATTATCCAGAATGTTAACTGGTTATCTTCCACCACTGTCTGGGAATCAGACAGAATATGGCCAAGAACCTGAGATGGTGATTCCTACAAATGAATAATGCATGAAAAATCCAAGAAAATGTTCTAAGGAAGCGAGGGAGGCAAAGGTTAACTAACTAACTAACTAACTAGATGGCTTACCGAACCCGAAGGTTCATCACCGAATTAACCAAAGCTCTCCACCGGACCCTGTCCTGGGCCAACAAAATCCAGTTTCCTTCAACTCCTATCTCCCATAGATCCCGCCTGAGATTATCCTCCCATCTACGTCTAGGTCTCCCCAGCGGTCTCTTCCCTTCAGGTTTCCCAACTAGTACCCGGTGCACACCTCTTGTCCCATCCATGCGCGCTACATGTCCCGCCCATCTCATTCTTCTCGACTTAATCACCCTCACAATACTGGGGGAGCAGTACAGATTTTTAAGCTCGTCATTGTGCAGTTTTCTCCACGCCCCATCGTCTTCCCTCTTAGGCCCAAATATCCTCCTCAACACCCTGTTCTCAGACACCTTCAATCTGTGTTCCTCCCTCTGAGTGAGAGACCATGTTTCGCACCCATACAAAACAACAGGCAAAATTATTGTTTTGTATACTTTAATTTTCAGGTTCCTAGAAATCAGACGGGAAGACAAAATATTTTTAACTGAGAAGTAGCAAGCATTTCCGGAATTTAGTCTCCTCCTAACTTCCTCACGAGTATCATTTTGATTTGTTATTGTTGTTCCCAAATATTTGAACTTTGTGACACTTTCAAAGGACTTATTAGCTACCCTAAGATAATTTTGCCCTCCTGTCTGCTGACGACGAGATACTAACATGTACTTAGTTTTTTCTGAATTTACTTCTAGCCCCACCTTTCTACTAGCCTCTAGTAAAACTTCTGTGTTCCTCTTTATTGTATTTATATCGTCCCCCAATAAATTAACATCATCAGCAAATGCCAATAGCTGATGTGTCTTATTCAATTGCAAACCCTCCTGCCTATCTTGGACCTTCCTGATAGCATATTCTAGCGCAAAGTTAAAGAGCAAGGGAGACAAAGCATCTCCTTGTTTTAGACCGTTCTTGATGAGGAATGTCTCAGATACATATTTACCTACTCGAATTTTGCTACAGGTTAATTATCAGCCCACCCAATTTATGCTTCTATCTCATTGGATAGCAGCCTGTTCTTCCACTCCACCAATCAGCACCGCCAAATCCAACTTGCTACCTAATGTCTGCCCTATATAAGGTTTCCAAAAGTGCTCAATGACAGGTTAATTATCATCCAAACAGTACAAATTGGTTATTCAGGAAAGCATCCACATCGGAAGCAGAAGGGGTTGGCGCTCCATCTTGTTGCAATAGTATACAGTTTAGAAGGCGCATATTATCAATTCTTCGAATAAGCGATCAGACAACAGTTCCAGTCACAGACAAATAAAAGAAACATGTTCGAATAATTAGTTCAATTTTGACTTGATCTCGCTTCTTAAAATAATTGTGGACTTTTTTACTCCGTATATAAATATTTTCAGGCCCTGTACTAAGATATCACACATCACATAGAGATTCTTGGAATCACATATCATTTCTTCAGATTTTCTGGCTGATCCAAGATCTGACACCTCTAAACAATGACAACTGCATCTAAATATTTCTGTGATCTTCCATTTTGTTTTGCAACTAACAAAGAACTGGTTAGTATCGCTTTTTTTCCAACCTGCTTCAAGACCAAGTCAATTCTCTACTCAGACAGGCATAAATTGAACTCAGAAAAGACAAAATGTTTACTTTAAGCAACACACGACCAAAAAATATTGAACGTGCTAAGACCAAAATTACTATGGCAAGTACCATACAAATGTCTCTTCCCCACTCCAAGCAGGAACTGCAAGAGTAACTACAAAGAGTTACAAGACTTTCCTGATATGAGACAAGTACTGTTCTGTAACCGTCCGCAACGCTGCAAGGGCGAGCTGGCCGAAATTCGTCAAAAACAAAGGATCGGCTGTAAAGTAAGAAAGTAGGGGGAGGACTCGCATGTGGTCCCTTTTTTTGTGGGGGAGAAAGCCAGCAGCAAGGAGTGGTGTTCAGGAAGGGTGTCTGGGCAGTTGCAGAGGAGTCGTGGAAAGTTTCTTGAAGGTAGAGGTTGGGACGTTTGTGGGCTGGTGTTTTGAAATAAATACATAATAAAGGTATTATTGGAGTAACAGTGAATCATTATCCGTTCGTCATACATCCGATCCCCGTGTACGACCCTGAGTACCCGAGCTAGCCGAGGCAAACGAATAACCAAGGACGGTTATAGTTCCATAAAAAAAGTATATAAACTTACCTGTTATAAGGCATACTGAAAACATGAACGCAAACACACACACAAATTTTCCGTTTCGTAGCTTTGGCTGCTGATAATTTGAAATTGCCTGTCTTGTACAAGGCAGTGATTTCGGTTGTGTATATTCTTGCCTAGCCCCTATTTCATCTTGTTTTTCTTCAGTAGGCACACAGCATTTTCAGCAGGTTCCTTATGCCGATGTAACCCTGTTGACCTGACTTTCTTAATAAGTTTACGGAAGTCTGTTGTGTTTAAAACTCTGATCCTGGGATATTCCTATTAACATTTTCTCAAATACTTTTTAGGGGAACCATATTTCACAGACTTACCGTAAATGCTGTAGTTGGCTGGCGTTGCACCTGCTCTTCTTCTGACGATGTCTCGGACTCAGAATCTGAGCCGGTAGCAAAGAATCGGCTGCTGCTCATGTTTCAGGTTTCAAAACACCAGCTAACAACAAATATGAAATTTGTGTCAAGCAAACCTCATTCTCGAATTACAAAACCAAACGCGTTAACAACTTTTTCAAATCCCTGTTTAAACTGAAAACAATATGGTATATTTGCCTTCACAAAAAATATATACAAAAGGTTACATCTGTCGAATAATTCTACAAAATCTGAAATTAACACAATACTCACATTGGGAATGAATTTATACCTCGCGACACGCTAAGAAAGCTTATGGCGACTAATCACACCACAAATTCAGAATCAGCAATGGTTATTCACACATATGCACAGATAATACCAACATCAAGAACAGTTGAAAGTACCAAAACATGTGGCCTGTGACGTCATGTATATAGTGTACTGCCATCTATCCAAAAGTTATAATACTACTACAAGAGCGATCTGGTGGTAATAATTCGTATTGAAACATGATTCAAGCTACTTACATGACCTGAGTTGGTAACAACGTTCACTACTATCTGACTTCACACTCCACCTTTACCCCCCACTTCCTCTATATAACAGTTAATTTTAAGAATCTGAAGACACCAACACATCGTGCCGTATGTCCTTCTGCTGTATCACATTCATAATAGTGTAGTTGGGTTCATCTGTTGTATGATCAGTGAGTTTTGGTCTCCAGTGACATTATAAAAATAGCATATGTCACAGATTACATTTCACAAAACGTTCAAAATGTGCAGAGAATTTATAATGAAAAATCGGTTTTAATATTATCGTCATATATATGTCCAAGTTTCTCAACATGTCATCTTATCTTTAAGTTTTCTAACTAAAATATATACATTTCCATGCTTCATAATAAATGCTACAAGTCCCAGTTATCTCACTCTCTTTAATTTGATCACCATAATAATATTTGGAGAATATTATTCCTTTAGCTTCTGCTTGCTTAATTCCACCCCCACCCCCAATAATTTCCTCAAGAACACATGTTATTCTCTTGGAGTGAGAGGCCAAGTTTTGCACCTGCATAAACAGGTAAAATGTGAATTCTTCAATGTAGTGTTTAAAACAGTGAAACATGTTTGTTCTTCAAGTTACTTGAATTCATGTCAGAAAGAATACTTTCCAGTTGAATATGAATATAATGACGTGGCATTCATACAGACTATTTGTTTATACATACATACATACATACATCTTTATTACATTCCATGGATCCATAAGTTAGTCAGATGACAATAGGATGTAGAATAAGTCATAATAATACAATACATGTTATACAAATACAAGTCATATAAATGTCACAAAAATACAAACAAAGGATTCACATGAAGTAGAGATAAGTTACAAATAAATCCACCCATTATATACAATAGATAAATTACAACTTGTAAACATTAGAAATTCATGGACAGAGTAAAAGGATTGTATAATTAAGTATCTTTTCAATGCTGGTTTAAATTGTGCCTTTTTATTTACAAGACTTGTGAGATTTGATGGTAGACTGTTGAAAATTTTGATCCCTGAATAATATGCTCTCTTCTGAAAGCATGAGAGGTTGGCAATTGGTCTTTGAAGCTGAATTTTATTCCTTGTGTTGACACTGTGTATAGCAGAATTAGTTTGAAAATGTTCTTGGTTATTTACAATAAAGTTCATTAATGAGAATATGTATTCACATGGAAGAGGTAAGATTTCTAATCTCTTAAATAGACTTCTACATGAATTCCTAGGTTTTACACCAGCCAATAATCTAACAATTTTCTTTTGTAAAGTGAATATCTTTTTGATCTTTGATGAATTTCCCCCCAAAAATATTCCGTATTTTATTAAAGAGTGAAAATAGGCAAAATATACTGATCTGAGTGTGTCAGTGTTGCTGACATGCAACAGAGATCTAACTGCGTAACATGTGCCACTTAACTTAGGTACCAGTTTATCAATATGATTTGTCCAATTTAGGTGATTATCAATTTGCAAACCCAGTCATCCTGTAATTTTCCATTCAGTGTTGTATAACTTATGCAGTGAACAAGTTGTTCTTAAATTATTAAACAGAAACAAAATCACTTGGAAACAAAATACAAAATAAAATCTGTTGAACCTTCAAGTTCTTAAGAAGTTCATAATTTTGTATCCCAAACAAAATGTTCTTTCTAACTGGGTTCATCATGCCTGTGCGTCATGTGACATTGTCCAGTATAGTCAGCAAGACATTCTTTGTATGACCAGTTCATAAGATATTTTGTAATTGGTATGTTCCAAAAGATGAAAGTCTTAACTTTCTATTAAATTTTTCATTAATTCTTAATCATGATATGGAAGTTAAATATCCAATGAAAAGATTATATTTTAGAATACCCATAATAGGCTAACTAGGATTAATATGGTAAATGATTATGATAGTCATGAGGATGTTGGTTATATAAAATTCATACTTAAGGACAAAAGTTGACAGTGGAACCATGGTACGTCTCTGTAATGCAATGAAATATAATGTAATGAAATGTAATATAATAATATTATATAAGATACATACTTGTGATATTCTAAAACTTTTTAACAGCATAAAATTATCTAATCTACGATGCACTTCTTCTAAAAGCGATTCACAGCTCAGCTCTTTCCGCAATCACGAAAGCGGATTGTTGATGTTTATTTTTATTTGTAGTGTTCTGTCTGACGACAGGTCCATATATTATGAACAGGATCCTTCCAACCTCTTCAGGTTGTCAGGGACCTGCTCATACATATATACATTCTTGGCAGAGATGATCAGAAGTGGTTTGCCATTGCCTTCTTCTGTGTGTGAGTGGAGTAATTGTTGGGATGCCACGGAGAAACCGGGGAAGCCCCCGGAGGAAAACTCTGTGATGCCTAGACCACGGCCTTGCCCAACACAAGTTATATTTTTGAGCACCACCGGGAATTGAACCCGGGACCCCAGGCTTACAAGGCTAGTGTTCTGACCGCATTGTTGATGACAGTAATTAAACACAACAATGCCGAGTAAACAGATGACATAACAATGCACGCAAGCTGACCATTGTTGTCGGTCCATATTTACACATTGTTGATATGGATCTTACATGTTAGGTAACAACAATGCCGAGTAAACACGACGTTCCATAGGTATCCATTGTTGTCAATTTGTTGATACGGATCTTACACATTTTCCTTTCACTTTTTTGCCGAATGACCCTTCCGTATAGACGTATTTACGTCAAAATATTAACTGTGGAACTGTGAATTTTACAGTTAAATTTATTATGGACAGAACCAAGAACCTTTAGGTATTTCATTTTTATGGAGTAATCAGACTCCACTGTACTTGAAATTCTTTGCACTACACTCTATAATAATTAAATGTAAACTGTTTCAGATAAAAGTTAAAGACCTCAGTTTGAGATGAACATTTTGTTGTTGTGTGAAGAGTGCACCAACAGTTAGATTATACCTGCAGTCAGCACAGACTCAGTCTGCAACTAGTTTATACATCTCTTCAGTTTCAACTTTTAATTTTACCATTGAATTAAATCATCATCATCAAATTTTATGTATTGGGTCTTGTAGCCTGTTCCAATTTAGAATTACTTCTGAAATTATGAATCTGTTTAGACATTTAGCAGGGCTCCTTGGATGGGTGATCAGCCCATCACCAGCCACGATCTACACAGGACATCACAACACATCAAGATAATGACGAAAATTCATGCTTTGAACAGGATTTGAACTTATGATTGATTGATTGATTGATGTCAGCAAATGTAATTTACATTAATAAATTTTCAAATAAGTCCTTCAGCTTTTCACCAAAAACATTTGCAAAATGCAGAAAAAGCACAGTTTCTTGTTCTTTAAAAAAATATTCTGATATATGACACTTGGGAGTTTGACAACTAAGTTCATCAGAAATCCTACAGATGGAACACAACGTACCGTCATGAGACAACCCATCGACGTCACACGAAGATGGACATGGTGTGTGAGATGTCCTGTTGGAAACACTGGGTAAAGAATAAAAATAAAGAATATGCAAAAGTAAATTTATATGAGTATTTATTGTAGGATTTTAAATTTCAGTAATAATCTGTCAATCTGCAGAACGTACAATTATGGAATGCTCCGATTTCTTACAACAAAACAAAATTCAGTTTCAAATTAAAACAACATTAAACACTGTTTATTTTTCTTGTCACTTATACCAATCCATATCAGGATACAAATATGGCTGTCTTCCGAGTTGTAGGACTGCGTAGTCTAGGAGAAGTAGGGCTCATCGCCCTGATGATAGAGGCGGCAAGGACCTCTGAATTTTTGGTAAACTTCTACCAGACTACATAGTGCCTCGAACCCAGAAGACAGTCATCTTCATGCTCACTGCTGTGAGAACTTCAAATCCTACATATCAGGGCAGTTTGAGCGTAGCCATTAATTTGCCATCTGTGTAAGCTAAGGGGGTAAAAATACTGTACGACATTCTGTCTTTCCTAAATTGCCATCCATGTTACATATCTCCACTTCACTTTCAAACTGATATTTTTGTCAAAACTGTATTTGTATAAATATAATGAAATAAAATCCCAGCATGCTTTTATACACTGTCCCCGTAAATAATTCCCTCAGCGTTAATATTTTTAATGTTTTGGATTCTTAAAAAGGTAGAACTATAGATTCTAGCACAAATATTAATCCCAATAAATCATTATGTAATGTTAAAATTGATAAATAAATTTTACAGCTTTCACTAAACTCTTATCACAAAACTTTTTCAAAAAAATCTTTTACAGGATGAGTGTAAAAAATCAAATTACATCTGTACATTGTTCCTATTTCTGTTATATCGTAGACTGGGACTGCCCACTAAAACCCTGATGCCAAATGAGGCTGCACCATAAACCACCCCTAGCGATCTCTGTTCTCTCTTTACCTTTACTGTACAGAAATACAGGATTTAAATACTTGTACTATTGGGCTGCTGGCCAGACTATAACTCTGATAAAATGTATTGATTTCCACATGCATTATTACAAGCTAAAGTTACTAACAGGATCGAAGGCAAGTGGCGTGCAGAGAGAAAGCAAAATACAAACTGTGATATAGCCCTCATTAATAATTCTTTGCCCACTTATAATGTTTATATCATGCATTTCAGCAGTACATTTCTGCACTTTGGCAACACTGCGGAATATCATGTTGGAATTTACTTCGTGTTTAAAGTAAATGAATACTTAAAATGCCAACTACCAGCTGATTGGCTGATGAAGGCACATGAAAATAGACGTACAGAAGCGCATACAACTCATGACTCCATTGTTCATGTTTTTTTTTAGTGTTCTGTCTGAAGACAGGTCCATATGAACAGGATCCTTCCATCCTTTTCTCGGACTGGGACCTGTTCATATACGTTCTTGGCAGATGATCCAGAAGTGGTTTGCCATTGCCTTCTTCTGTGTGTGAATGGAGTAATTGTTGGGATGCCACGGAGGAAACTCCGTGTTGCCTAGACCACGGCCTTGCCCAACACAAGTTATAAATTCGGGGACCGCTGGGAATCGAACCCGAGACCCCAGGATTACAAGGCCAGCGTTCTAACCGCTAGACCACCGTGGCTGTTTATTGTTCATGTAGGTCAGTACAATGTCAATAACTTATATTGGTGTAGGTGATGGGAAACTGTTCCATAAAAGCAGCTACTGAGTTACTTAACCTCAATTAATCCTGGATTAAGCAGTAAATGTAATGCTGAAATTCAAGTTAATTTTAAATTACTGAACAACTAAATGTCTAATGAAAATAATACAAGTATTTAAACATATATTATTTAATGTTTTATAATGTTACTTCAGCCAGCTGAAGATTTATGAAGCTTGAATATAAATATTTAATTCAGTTAATACATATTATATAAACATGAAATGATATATTTATAAAGCTTGAATACTACGAATTAAATTAAACTTGAAGACTCCATTCACTATTATGGACATCTCCTGTTCCAGTACTAAATAATCTTTTGAAGGAAAAATTAATACTGAACTGATAAGAATCTAAGGAATCTTTCAGGCACAATTATTTGCAATGGTTCATTTCCATCACATTAAATAAGGAAAATTACTGAATTATCTGCTGTGCATTACAGTATCATTTATGGTTACAAAAGCTTGGAAACCAAACACAGTATTTAATCTTAATAATGTACTGCAAATATTTTTCATATGTTATTAAGTAGAAATAATAACATACAGCAGAATGATTGAATGATTAACAAAAATATTTGTAATTCAAGGTCAAATTAACAAGTCTGTAGGATTTTATAAAAATCTCCTTCTTACGAGCAAACAGAACAGCAATGTTACTCAAAACATTAAGAAAAAACACTTATCCTGTTCCTTCTTCAACATATTCTATACCGAAAGCAATTCAGTTATTGAACATAAAAATCCTACCAGACATAAGAATTTATTCTAAAAACAATTTAAAAGATGAAAGATTATTTCTTATTCCAATTATGAACAAAAACACTGATATTAAGATTCAAATATGTATAAATGTACAGGTAGGCTCCACTTTACACCGCTTCATTTTATGCTGTTTCACATTAATGCCCTTTTAAAATAATAATGAAAAAAATAAAAAAAATTTGTAAATGCAGCACAGGAAGTGGGTACCTAGGCGGCGCTAGTGTCAGCGTCAGTTGCTTTCTCCTCGTTCGCCAGTACAATACATTATAATTCTTCGATTTACGTCACTTCAGCTAACGACCTTGAGGAGGTGGAACGTAACCTCGGCATAAATCGGGGCCTACCTGTACTATGTATTTAGATATGAAAAGACCAATTCTAGTAATTGTTCAATGATATATAATAAAATATAACAGGCCGACAGACTTTTTATCACACTTTCTCTCAATATAATAGTGATATTTTGGAAATAAGATAATGTGATTTACAGTCATTACTCCCAAATATCTCTGCAGTGACTGAGGTGGAAACATAAAACAAAAAATTTAAATAAATACTGAAATTGAAACAATCAATGCAGCACACAAACAGAAGTATGTATATTATTTTTAAATATCCATCTGCCCAATGACATTAATTAATTTCATAATAATTAATATAATGAAGCTTAGTTGTCTAATTTATTTCTCATGCTTTAAAATATATAATAAAATTCA